>NC_135558.1:9622500-9877500 GCF_964340395.1 Glandiceps talaboti | reverse complement strand
AGGTTGGCCGTGACAGTACCCTGGGAGAACCAGGGAGGTTGGCTGACACCTCCCTGGGAAAACACAGTGATGAGAATATCCCCATTTGCTAATTCGGCTAAGAACAATCAACAGTATAGCACTGTATAGTATTCTCACTAAGAAGCTATCAGCATTTATCAAGTAGCAGTAGCTTAAATCAATTGAAGAGGTGTTGTATACATTCTTTGAATGGTTTACGAGGGGTATCCAGGGACTTCACCCTTGTTGATGTCATTTACCTACACATGTAACTTTCACACAAGAAACACGGAATGTGTTTGTAATCCGATTTGGAAGTTATTGTCTATAAAGTCACTTTGTTGGGCGATAATGAAGAAAGAAACAAGAGGATAGAGCCCAAACACGAACAACAGTCACGCAAATAATCATAAAAGATTCTGTAAGTAAAACAAAAGAAGTTTTCATCGAATTAGTCATCTCTAATCACTGTTGCTTGTATACTGCAGTGCTAATACGCCCACAGTCAGATTCCAAGCAAAGCATTAGTAAAGCCCCTGGCGTCATCTAGTAAGTTTTCCTGGGGTACGAATTTCGTGCGATTTAGTATCAAAGTTGCACAAGCTGTGTTTGTAAGCTTTTTTTACTCGAGTGAAAATACTAAGAGAACATTGATTAAACTGTTTCTAGTAAAATGTCCATACATGGATGTTTTCAAAGACATAAACTGGTCATCAAAAATGTCTTCTGGCGTTGTTTAATTCAGTAGGTGGTTAGCAAACATAGTAGGGGCTTCTCCCCTATTTTTCGTATGCAAGGGCTAAATCGCCAAGTCCAAATACCGGGTTGAGTTCTGTCACAGTCCTTCTATCACGGACTGTGGTTCTGGGAATAGCAGGTAATGGTAATGTATGCTACAGTTAGTAGAATGCTACAGGTACCTTTTTATATGCAGCGAATACCCTTCCATTCCCAAGATATAAACAAACAAAGCACATTAAATATCAATGGAGAGTTGCCTGTTTTCAACTTTTGCTGGTGCGCGTCTTTTTAGTTTTACAGGAGCATAGGCCCAGGGTTTGTGACGCAAGGCAACTTGACTTACTTGTATAAAACAACTGACCAAAGCTTATAACCAGATTTTTAAACCTCATCTACACGGTGAAAGCAGAAATGGGTAGCCATTTCACATTTCACCAATTAATTTGTAAAAATTCGTTACCAGTTAGAACCCTATTTATATTTGTATATTATCTCGTCTGGCATCCACGGCTTCCCTAAAACCGTAACCAATAACCAACTCATAGAAATCTCTCTCTGCACAGTATGTTACCGGACCAAAGTGTCAAACATATGCCATTTATCGCCACATAGCGGGGGCAATCATGACAATTTACACTCGTGTTCTCCCTCATAGAAAACAAATGGTTGCCGTCATAATAGTTGAGACAATGCGATTTGTATGTAAACTACGCCATGTACCAGGCTACTTCATATCATTACTCACACCCGTGCAACCACTCAAACTGACTATTCTTTTTAAACACTTCCTATTTTACGTAAGTTTCTCCTTCTGGCCCTTGATTTATCATCGAATCAGTTTTATAAAGTGTGGCAAGTGACAGGTCATTTTTTACACTGAACAAGTCCCGCAATCACCGTATGGATTTAAGTAGCAAACATTACTAGTAGACAACGATGTCGGAGAGCTAGTCAATGCTTGCCTATTATTAGAGCTTCACTCTTTTGTCAAAACATTAGAATGGCACACATTTCAAACACGTTTTTAAGTATCTACATGTGTTAAGGTTGGAGCCTGTAGATGAAGCAAAGTGATACGTCACATGTACACATAACAAATGAACTAACAAAACCATTTTTACTTATAATGCAGTTTTTAACACATATTCTAAACGTCCAATTTGTGGTCGTTACTTCTCGACTAACAAAAATTGCAATTTCGTTCATTCATCGCTGTAATTACACGTCACTATTTAAAACAAGTAACCTAAATTATGGCATGTTGTTAAAGGCCCATGCTTCAATCCCAGGTCCTCACATTAACGTTATCTTATCTTTACAGCCATACGCATTGGATAGAACAAACTTTTTCTACAGATTTAACACACAACCGCTTTTTCACAGCTGAATTTTAATTCCAATCTGAACTGAACTGAAAATTCGAGATCCAGTGATGGTATAAGTATGGTACAAGTGAGTTCAGAGTCAAAGTCGCATTATAACCTAAGTTCTAATTTTGACAACCGTCACACAACACTTTAACAACGCTGGGTAAGCTTACTTACTCTATTAAAAATCAGAAGATTGCGTCGACATTGATATTGAATACAACGTCATCTCTTACCATGCATTACGAACACATTTAAATGTTTTTGCTATAGTTTTTGATATATTTGTGTTTTTCTTGTTTATAGCTCGTATATGCTTTTGATAGTAAGAGCAGTGCTATGTGTACGTATAGTCACAGACTGTGATATAGGGGAGGGTCTATGGGCTACATATTGACGCTTTGAAGTGGCCATATGGATGAGGATTGGGTTGTAACTTTAATACAGACACGCCAAGTTTACAACGAAAAAAGTTTCATTTCTTGAATGAGGGCAACACTAGACGATTTGGCGTGCTGACAACAAATTGAATATCACACTTGGTTGTAGATATGGCCTAAAGTTTGATGAAAAACCAAAATCACTACAACATGGTGTTTTAATAAACCATAAACCACAGCACAGACAAGTAAGAAACATGATTCCGTGAATAAACTAACTTTAGTTAAGAGTTCGTACATTCTAAAATAAGTGCCCAGTAAATCGACCGATTCTACACAGTACATGCAGTAATGCTCAGACGGCCACCGTAGCCATCTAATCTACTGACCGAACAGACATTTTTGAAGAGCACACGTACGCATATTTTTTTGAAATCTGTGTTTTTCTCAATCAAGCTACCATATTGTAAAAACAACAGGACAACACTGTTTTTTCTGTTGCGTTTTTCTTGCGTCATTCTAATCCTAATTGTAGAATATGTTACAATACAACGTGGTGTCTATTGATTACATAGCTACTCTAATACCGTGTGGTTTTGTCACAATAGAGCTATTTTCAAAATGTGGACTCCTTAATGATGTGTCATTGTCTTTGCTGTGATGTGACTAGTAACGACCAGCTGTGATTCCCCGCCATTCATGCCGCCTCTTCTAGTTTACTATCACCGTGTCACCGTTTCAATATTAGAGGTTGATCAATTCATATTTCTGATCGTTTATATGATGATTCGCGCGTCAGCTTGATAACTTTTTTTTTTAAATTGTAAACGTTCCGTTCTACGAATGTCAGACAGCACCCGTGCTGAAAATCATTACAAACGGTTGATTAAGAAAAAGGCACAACCTGAGCTTTTAAGCTTTTGAAAATCCGTGTAGTGTTTTACAAAAAAAATACATAAAAATCAGACAAAGAAGAAACATTTTCCCCTAATCAAGTGGTCAAGTATACTAATGCGATGTAATATCCTACGATGGCATTGTCTTTTTTAGTACAGTTGATATCATAATCATTCTGACAAGCCACAGTACACATTTGTGCTGAAGCAACGAACGTTTCGGACGGTGTCGTAAAGAGGTATGCGGTTTTGCGACGTTGATCATAACAGGAGATTCTGTCATTTTCAATATACGTGTTCTATATATGTTACCGAATACTTTATATATTTCGAGTAAACTCCTATTCAAGTTTGAGGTCTGCTAGACGTGTACTTCAATGAGTTGAATACGACAGGTACATTTCAATATGCAAAAAAAATTAACCCCTCCCAAAACAAAACAAACAAACAAACAAACAAACACCTACACACCACCACCAACGCACTCGTTTCAACTTTCCATTATTGCACAATATAACATTGTCAATTTTTTGTTAGCATCAAATTAGTTTGTGTTTTTTGATATTATATTACGTACACCGTATTTAAGAGGAAATGATGTATTAAATACTGCTAATGTGTATGGAGTATATATTACGACATTAAAGTGTTTTCTATGTACTGTGTGACACCCCCGATATAGGAGGGTAAGATCTCGTCGCTTAAAAAAAGTGACAATTGAACAGGAAGAAACGGGTGAAATTTGTGTTAAAAATGTTGCAATACTTATTACTTGTTAAACCAACATCCATGGTGTTCATATTGCACACCTAGTGTTTCTAACTCAAACACTTTAAATAGCCATTATCTAGTTTGAAAACGTAGGGAGATACATGGGTTCACCAATAGGTTAGCCAATAGACATTGAAAATCACTTATACCACCACTTCACGTGTGTAAACTCTTTTGTTTCACAAGTATATTATTGACACGATTGCATATCGACATTGTGTATTATACCTTGGCTCGTCGAACAAAAAATATGGAACATACAGATCTGGTCGTTCTACGTCACGGCAACGCGCGTCTGTGTCACGACAACAGGTGTCTACGTCACTGGTTCTGCTGTGTTCGAAATATGAGTCAAAACGTTCAAAATTGCCATTTGTTTTCCCGATTTTTTCTTTGATATTACTGGCGCTATAGTATAATTATGTTATTCTGTAATATTTTCCCGCATTTAGTTGAGAAATACTCGTGAACTAAGCGTCGTCACTACTCGTCTAGCGACTTGTAGTGACAAAGCCCCCTCAGGTCGCTCATATTTTTCATGGCTGAACGAAGACAAATATTGGAAATCTAATCTAAACAGTGTACTGGTTCAATATTCAGATACTGCACTGGTATAATACAATATTAAGACAATGCCGTACACTAGAAATATTATGCATTTGTATTGAACATCTAACCCAAACTTGTCTAAAGTACAGAATACATAACACACATTACTTTAAAGCATTCGTTCTGAGACATGTCACTGTACAATTATTTTACCCACAACTGTTAGACATCATCTCCTTGAATTCTAACAAATTTCACCAGTGTACAGGGTTTTGTAAAAACATTTTTGATGTTTGCGAAGCGTAGAATTGCCACCGATGAGTTTCTGAATACCCATTTTCATCGATTCTCAGACTGGTATCAAGGATTTATTGTAGAAGGAGATAGCAATTTTAGAAATTTGTCAACAGATTTTCTTGAAAGCCGCATGCAGAAAATTACCCGTTATGATTCTGCCAAAGATATAGATTACTCTGAATAGGCATAACAAAAGAAATTTACATATTATAACTCTTCATACAAACTGACTACCCATTGCAAGTTAGAGGCACTTTGATATTGAAAAGTGTTTTATTCAGAGCACATGTTTAATTTAGTTTTTAGAACATTTTTATACAAGATTTAGAACTTTATTTTTGTTACATATTATTTAAACATAATTATTATGCTTAACTTATTGAGAAATATGAGTTTTTAAAGAAGTTATGAAATAAGGAACCTCCAAGCATACCAATCAGAGAGAGTTGTGGGTAAGATATTGTACAATGAGACATGTCTAAGACATAGATGCAAAGATTGTAGCGTGAGTTTATCGCTTTTTAATTTTTGTGCTTTTCGTTCTTCCGGGCTTTGCACTCAAACTAACTTTAGTGCAAACCCACGAACTTTAGGAAGCTCAAAAACAAAACCCAAATGCAACAATTGTTGTAACGAGCCTCAAACTATACAACTGCCACTTCAAAATATAGTTTCCAATACCTACCCATTGTTTACATCAGAGCCACAAAGAATATATGCTGATCAAATTCTAGGTCTTTCTACAGGTCGAAAATAGAACTACAACACCACAGTCAGATGTCCAATTAGTAAAGACTGTAGCTGATAATCAGACTTACCGAGGGGCGATAGTGATAAACTAGTGGTCAGTAAAGTCACGTAAGGTTCAGAGGCACGCAGAGCCGGTTTCAAGTCTTGTGGACAAAAATACAAAGAATTCAAAAGGTGACGTAAAGATTTATAAGGATTACATTTTACTCACCAGTCTGTTCCTGAAATCAGATTACTATCTACAAACGTCCCACAACATAGAGTGCCTACGGCATGGCTGTCCTCTCACATCAAAATCAAATCGCGAAATGACAAAATTGATAGAAACACGTGTTCCACAAATGCCAGATGGTTGAAATAAAATTGACCAATCACAGGCCTGATGCACGCAATGACTTGCTAATTTGTGTACACATCCACAAATCTGATTGGCCAATTTGTGACCACACACACAGGTGTGTTTCCATTCAAAAATCATAACCTTTCCAACACTTTCAGTAGTCGTGTGAGCATTCCGCTTTTTGATGGTGTTGTTCTACTGCATTTAACTGTATTGGACTAAAATATTTTTTTATGTAATGATAAGTTTGTAAACATGTGATTTGTGTGGACGTGATGTATGCTGCTTTTATGAACTCGAGTCGGGTTATAGTGCAAATAGTGCACCAACCGAGTGCGTAGCGTTATTTATTACATGTGTACCACGTTCACACACAAATGCCTACACTCTTACCCACCGACTCACTGAGTCACTCTCTCACTCACTCACTCACTCACTCACTCACTCACTCACTCACTCACTCACTCACTCACTCACTCACTTGTTCGTTCGTTCGTTTCATCCACTTCATTCATTGCACACATTCAAATTTTAACACCATAACATGCACAACACCTACCAACATGTATTTCCTCAAATCTTTTGCATCAAAACGTTTACAGAAGAACCATAATGATCATAATAACGCAATGTTTTATTGTGATAATACTACCTCTCCGTTAGTCCGACTGACAGGACGTGTCTCTTAAAAGTGTCCAGCTTGTATTTGTAGCTTTGAATATGAACAAAGGTCGAGGTTAAAGGTGAACAGCGGATGATTTGATGGCGGAGACCACAGTTCTCATCAAAGCATAGACGCTTCAGTGCACTAGTCTTCATCGTTTGTTTGTTCGATTCTTTTGTAATGAATCAAACGAGGTGTTCACCCTCAAATAAGTCTTTTCACCAACTTATATATACAAACGTTAAAGAGCGATGCTATCAGCATACATTTATAATAATCATTTATAGAGAAATTGTTTAGAAAAGACAGGAGATAAGAGACAAGACAGGACGATGAGACGGGACCTGACATGTCCTGGGCAAAATAGTTATTATATACATTATGGGGGGGACACTGAATAAACTACTTTCTAATGGAATACTAACACAATGGTTAATGTGACATCTAAACATGTTTGGATTTGTAAATTATCAATAGCTTTTCGAATCGGTTCTGTGGACCGTGATGTCTCATACAGAGTATTCGGTTGATTTGTCTGAATTTGGGACAAAACATTTATTATATTTGGGGTTGGTACGATGACAAATAACTGTGGGTAGAAGGTAACAAAACACAACTGAATAAGGTGAAATCAAGAGGCTTAAAATGCTTTTCTGAAAACTGTGTGTATTCGTGTATAGGAGGTGCAAACAGAATTTGGCAGATGCACAGACAGACGGAGAATAGATGGATGGGTGGATGGATAGATGGGTGCGCGGATGGGTGGGTGGGTGGATGGATGGATGGATGGATGGATGGATGGATTGATGGATGGACGGAGGGAGGAACGGACGGGCGGACGGACGGACGGACGGACGAATAAAATACGAACATTGGAAAAACAAAAGTTCGAGTTGATATGTTTTACAAGTTCGAGAAATACGCAAACTATGGCTATAAAAATCATTTCATCAATTACACCGGGACCATTTGAATTGATATTACCACCTGTATTATCAAAATGGTGTCACGTGGTGTATCCACGTCTGATACCCAGGAAATTTCATGTTTATCCCCCTGAATAAAGTAATGATAGTGATAATTGTAGTGATAAAAATACCAAACTGTTTACAACGAAGAGTACAATTCATGTCATTATTTAAATGACTGTGTATGTGATCAGAACATTGTTTTATTAGTGGTGGACCATTAAAATTGGCTTTCGTATAACCTATGCCGCGATAATATATCTCGACGACGTCACTAACTTCAGGCTAGTGGGGGAGAGGGGGGTAATTTAAAACAATTTACGGTAGCGATGCTTTCAAGTGATTACCGTCTGCAATGCAAAGTTTCTAGCAATCCTACAACTTAAGCCATTAAGTCTGCAACAGAATGTCGCAGCGTCCGACAAATAACCGACCCTAAACATTGCTACATGTTCCTTGCTAGAGTTATCATCATGATCATTATCATTGCGATATATCTTCACTAAAACATTGATATTGTGACAATATATACAAACAGTGCTTAAATCATAACAAATAAGTTACATTGTAACAATCTGCTAAGGTAATGATATCACATGCAAAGAAAATGTAGCAATATTCACTACAGACAGAAAATTGTATGTCCAGCCAGACGACGAAAATGTAGCAATGTTAGTAAGATTTCTGTTGTGTCAGAGGATAAAATGTAGCAATGTTAGTAAGACATTTTATTGGGCCAGACAGCGAAATAAGCGTTTGCCGGGAAAGATGACACTCTGTTCCAGGTATATTGGCTTCAACAGTATCTCTAACTGCATGGCTGTGACGGCCATTTTTATCAATTGTAGTAAATCAAAGATTAGCCCAAATATGTAGGTGGTGCAATCTCGACTATATCTTATTTTAATTACACTTACACTCATTACTCATTCGTATGATGTTTGCATAGAGAGAAACTAATGAGTAGTAAATTACAATCTATTGTAATGAGACAGTTGGGAGAATACGCCCATAGGAAGAGGTCCCGGGGCTAGAATTATCTTTTTTTCATAACGAGCAATATGCAGCCTTTTGTTTTCCAAATGACTAACTTGGACGTAATAGTTTGGAATTAGAGCATGTGGCGAAGTCGATATGCCCTACTGCTATACACTATTGTATTGGTGGATACATAGAGATATCGTTTATCCCGGTAAGGAGCGGAAACGTCCAATGAAAGGATTTTTAAAATTAATCCTATCAAACTGAAACTGTCCATCTATCAAACTCGTGACTTTCCCCAAGCTCTATTTTCAGTTGAACAATGGAATCAAGAAATAAGATACATACACAGTTAACTCTCTTCAATTTAGGAGCTCAGAGGCAGTATTGGAGAGACGTCAAATTATTTAAATAAAAGTCTGTTTTCAAATTGGAACGGTAGTAGTTGATGACCACTCTCAAGGGCGAACTCATTGGACATTTATACTCTGTTAACATGGTCACCACAAATGTTGTTGTACTCTATAACCATAATTACTATAGATGTTGTAGCATCTTCATTACCCTCATCTTTCCCGTTTTGTCGTTTTGAAAACACGAAAACTGGCAAATGAACAAATTAATTAATTGACGTATAATCAAATTGATAGAAGAATATACCCCTACCAATTAGAAATAAGAAATAAGAACAAATGACGTATAAGTGAACAAAAGAGAAACATCTCATTTACATGCTCTAGAAATGATTGCTCATATGTTTGCCCCCTTTTACTCAACAGGTAAACGCACATATATACACCATGTATGTATGTATGTATGTATGTATGTATGTATGTATGTATGTATGTATGTATGTATGTATGTATGTATGTATGTATGTATGTATGTATGTATGTATGTATGTATGTATGTATGTATGTATGTATGTACGTACGTACGTACGTACGTGTGTGTGTGTGCGCGCGCTCGTGGAGTTTGGTATCGTTGAGGGCGGAGAAAGTGTGCAGGACTGTAGTTAAATGTTAAAAATAAATCTGTTTGTAAATCTCAGGGTAATTATACAGATTGGTCCAAAATTTTCCCATGGAATCGTGTTCTATATATACAAGGACATCGACTCCTGCACGTACCCTCACAAAGTGCGAATTTCATTGATGCTGAACTAGCAAGTGGTGTAATGTATAAATTTAGGTACAAACGAGTGCATACTGATCAGTGAGAACTATGTACGTTAACCATTCCCAAGACCAAATTATTATCTTTCATTTGTTTCCTTCAATATTTTTTTTTTGCAATTCTGTGGCTCCTTTATAATAAGCTGTTTACGATTACAAAGTTATCTCACATTGCTAACATTACTGAGAATATCGCGGTAAGGAATAAAAACATCATTAATTAACTCAGGGTTGAATATATCATTGATATTATTGGACGTTGAATATTTTGCAAAAAAATGTTTCTGTTTTGATAAGAGAACACTGAGAGATCATACAACATGTTATATTCATATGGTTGGTCTAATCTTTGTAATACAAATATTACATTCTTATCTGTAGGACTAATAAATAGAGTTATAATATAGCGCTACATGGTTTAATTGGCCATCACGATAACCAGACGGTCCACTTTGAGATGATTAAATAAAATTCATTTTGAAAGTAGAAATAATCCCTTTTCACGATGTTTGTAATCCGGGTGACTATAAATGGTTGACCTTTAACCTTTTCATCAATATTACGATGTGGTTTTATAACCAATGGTAAGTCGGTTTAAATTTCTCGCTAACTTCTGATAACAAAATTCATTTTGAATTTAGAAATACAACGCTTTATATTTCCCAGTGTTTATAATCCAATCGACAATAAATGTTGACCTTTGACCCATCCACTCATATGACAATATGAAATTGACACTGATATTCCAATTTTGACACCCCCTCCCCTTCTTCCCGCCCTTTGGCAATTCAAGTCCACAAATCACTTGATATACAAAATTGTCCGGTTATGTCAAATCTTTTCTATGTAGAGTTGCCGCCAGTCTGATAGGACAAGAAAGTAAATACAAAGATCAGTATTCCGTGGTGTCACTCGCTGACACCTGCTAGATCACAAGGTAGGGCGCATGCGTCAATTTATGCTGATTTATGAGGAGTTGGTCGGGCACGCGATATACGAGAAACAGATGGAGTGCAGTGTGGAGAGTACTGACAGAACGCTGAACTAATAGATGGGTCGGACTTTTTAAAACGTCTAACCCCTTAATTTGCATAATCAGTATGCATATTAAGTGAAAGCCAAAGAGTCATTTAATTGAGATCGTGAGTGAGCGGTTTTGGTCTCGAAAGCAGGCAGTGTCCCACAAACAAACGAAAGCTCACTCGTTCAAATCGTATCAATTGGTCGTTCTTTATCTGGAAATTGATAATTTTTGGGGTAGAAAATGCCTCGATCTTTTCTTGTGAAGACATGTAGCAAAAAATTGGCCACCTGTAACAATGTGTTAATATCAACGCCATCAACAATTACGACAAATTCCAGTTTCGCGACGACCACATCGTCCCCTCTCACCGACTCGGATGATAGAAATGACTTAACAGTGGAAAAACATCCCGAACCGACGAAAAGTCCGACTCTGGCGTTCGAACCTGCAATACGGGTGCCAAAGTATTTCTCACCGAGTACTGTCAGCGCATTTACGGCAGTGACACCGAAGATCCTAGGTGGGTATCATACAAATTCTTCGGCTTGAAATATATAGTTTGGAAATGAAATATAAAACATAGATGCTTTTAAAACAATTCACTAGTCGAATTTTCTCTACTTTGGGCATGTACAAATGTGATCATATTTATTCCATAACCAGCTAGGCACACCATATCTATAGATGTGTATAGCTGCCAAAGGGCAATGAATATAAAACGTAGATACCCGCGAAAACCAGCGCCGAGAGAGGTCATCGATTTGTAAAAGAGCGGTTGGAAATTATCATGTACATGTGCCCAAAATATCCCTACCAAATGGTATCAAAATCGACAGTTTAAAGAATCCGGTTTCAACAAGCGAATATTATATGTTCAGGTTGGATTTTAATTCTAAGGGAGACAAAACAAATATTGGTTTATTTGCACTCTACGGTTTCGAACCTTCTATTTTATCATTACAAATACAACTACTTTTATCATTTTAAATTGATGTATTTCGTATTACCATGGAGACCTATAATAAACTTCCCCTGTCGACTGATTTTCACTGTTTCAGAATTCTCAAGACAATATGGTGAATTTGGACACTCCGAGAATAGTGAAAACACAGCTGTTCCCTCCATCAGAGACGAAAATGTGTACAGCCATGATGCAGAAACCACGAGAATAACATGTGAAATGGGTCTGAATGTTGGCAACGAAGGACAGACGTGGCCGTGTGATATATCCACCTATAATGTCCCATCACCTCCACCAAACGGTAAATTAGACACTGCTATGTATCCTACGTCTCTATCGACTTAGAGGATTAACTTTTAAGTATGTTATAGGCCAATACTTAATCCGCTAAGCCGTGTCAATTGGTCTCACTAATCGGATTAAACATGTACCTTATATTCGATGCACAAGTATAGGGAGCCTTTTCGTCTATTTTCAAAGAAAACATGAAGGTTTTTTTTTTAAATTTTTTTAAATTTTTTTCATAAAACTCAAACTTTGTACTTGAATTTATAAGCGACAAGTTCAGTTTGCTACTCAAGTTTGACTTTTTATTACCCGTTTCGATGTTCAGTATACATATGAATACTATGATTTCATTATCCTTATCGCCATTTTTTCTCTTTCTCAATATTTCAGGTTTTAATAAAGCTATGGTTGAACTTCTGAAGGACTCCAAATTGAGTTATACAGACGTATATCGAGCACAATTTGCTCACGCCGAAAAACAAATATTGAAAGCGGTGGCAACAGATCAATTATTTTGGTCCGACAACAGATATTCGCCGATGTCGGATGATATGGACGAAGCGTTTGAATTCAAGGACGACTTCGAAACAGAAAAGAAACTATTAAGTATAACTGGCTCTTTTTCTTGTGTCAAATGCAAGAAGGTTTTTAGCACACCGCATGGTTTGGAGGTGCACGTACGGAGATCACATAGCGGTAAACGTCCCTACGCCTGTGAAATCTGCAATAAAACATTCGGACACGCCGTCAGTTTGAGTCAACACAGAGCCGTCCATACACAGGAGAGAAGTTTCCAATGCAAACAGTGTGGGAAATGTTTTAAGCGATCTTCAACGTTGTCAACACATCTACTGATTCATTCCGATACTCGTCCCTATCCTTGCCAGTACTGTGGGAAAAGATTCCATCAGAAATCTGACATGAAGAAACATACGTACATTCACACAGGTAATCATTGTTTCATTCTATTGTCTCGTACATTGTTAAACCTTTCTCCTCATCCCTTGTCACTATAGCAACTATATCATCTCTGTGACGTGATATATTTTAAGTTAATATTGTCAATATTTCTTCTTTCTTTTGTTTATTCCTATAAGCTTAGATATTGATATCTTAGCTGCAGAGTAAGCCTAGTACCACAGGCTATTGCAATATTTCTGTAAACTTAAAAAAAAACTGACCCGGAATTAAAGCGCGCTAAAATAACCCGCATTCGGATAGAACTTAAGCATTGCTGAATAAATTTTCGTGCTGCCACGTCAACCTGACACCAGAGCGTGTCCGTAATGTCCAGTCGGAAATGATGTGTATCCAGGGACATGACAAACAAACAAACAAACAAATAAACAAACAAACAAACAAACAAACAAGAAAATAGTTATTATTACTACAACAACGTAAAAGCTCGCTTTAAATATTAAAAACCGCATAACTTTAGGTATGTAATTATATGATAATTCGACGAAATTCCTTGGAGAGAAATAGGGAATACCTTTTATATTTTGATATGGATCGGAGTTCAAAATATCACTTATATTTTTAAGTAATAAATCGACCTTTCAAAATTTCACAAATAAAATACACGACACATTGATGATTGCGATGCAAACCGTTGCTGTAAAATACCGAAATGTTCAAATTCGTAGATTTTTTTTCTATAACCAGACCATTTATATGACTCCCAAAAGTGACAGTTAGTTCAATAATGTTCACTGTCACCAGTTAATTAAATTATACTAAGTAAGTTCTCCTAATTCAGTTTCATATATAGTTGAACGCATTTCTTTGTTGTTGTTTCTTCTCCATTTTTAAAGACAATATTTTACAAATTATCACCGACCGCCATAATTAATAACTGAGAGTAAAGAGCGATATTTCTTTTTAATGTCTAGAGTTCCATTCCACGAATAATATTTATTTAATATCCACTCCTCGGTCCATTTTTGGTAACACTTACTAAAATATACGAGAATCTACTTACGATCAAAACCCGTATGTTTTCAACGTTGTGTGACCTTACTCCCACGTTAGGAGGCCCACACGTATCCCCCCCCCCGCCATTTCGAATAATGTCAATGTGTGTGTATAAGTTTAAAGGCACAATCTCTGGATTTTAAACTTTGTCGTAAAAGCTGAAAATATTTGGAAAATTGACGGATATATTTATAGAACTCTTCCACGGACTTGAATTTCATCAGGAACACTATCTCGTCACCTTTCGCTGTTGTTAAACTGTCACCAGAACACGACCCATTGCTCGCCTATAATATCCCACACGCCATATCTCAAGAATCGACAACGTGTGCAATCCCATTTTTTTTTTAGAGATTTTAATCAGAGTACCGGAAATATAAATCTCCCATTTTAGATATCTAAAATACCGTAAACTGATCAAACCTTTTACATCTTATGCCTGTCACAAAGATAGTAAAACCACCCAACACTCGGTGTCTTCATCAGAGTGCAGTCAGATCAGAGGCGTCACAGTTCAGTTTGAAATGGCGGTAAAACGAGTCATCCGCTTTATGGGCAAAACGGCGACAACTCTCGGTCATAGAGACAGCGTTATAGTCACTGGCAATTAATATTCGTGACCGAATCAGCGCTTGATGAAGTTGGAATTTGGTGAAGAAAATCCACTCTGTTCAGTGAAGCGTAGTAGTCGGGCTCTAATTGACAACATTGATAGACTCAGTATACAGTTAGTAGCTGAGATGGGTGAAAAAGTGGTCCATACATATTAAGAGTTTTTAAGATTTACGGATGGTTCAAAGACAAGTCAGATTTGGAGACTAATTCACACATTTTGTCGTCTGCGATACCTGATTCACTAATCATCAAGATCGATCAACTTCACTTATACTTAGTTTTTCTTTTAAGTTTTCTTCGTATGACAGTAAATATCATGATTTTTTTTTCGAGAAGCGACATCGCTATTCTAGAGTCAACAACGAGAAAAACGTAGTATCTTGGGCCAAGATGTCTTGTTCTCAGTTGTGCATTACTGACGCGTCTCGCAACAAACAAACAAACAAACAAACAAATTTCACATATTCATACATTCGGGAATATTACTGTGGTATTTTACATACACATATTTGTATATATATTTAATTCAAAGTATGTTCATTCGACACATCGGTGATTTTGCTCACTTTTAGTCACTATTATCTACAACGTTTGCACTTTATATATACATATATAATTGTGTTAAGATATTCGCCACGTAGACACATTTCAACTTTCACTAAAAATTACATTTACGATACCAAAAATCTTACAGTTGGGAAATTATACGTTGTGCCTTAAATTCTTGATCGGGGGAAATGAAGGTGGTCGTCGTTAAACTGTCGCATTTGATGAACAGAAGCTTTCTGATTGAGATAGATAGGGCAGAAATTAGACTGTACCTATAATAGGAAGTGATCGTTGATTTTTCGATAGTTTAAGTATCGTAGCAGACTTAAAGCTCATCTTCAACTGCAATTTGTTCTCAATCAAGTCAAGCTCTTTAGCATTGTATTATGTCAAGCACTTCTCATCATTCGAGAAAGATCATCGTTATAAGTTGATTTATAATCTTTTGATAACAGTTCCTAGTCGTCCATAAAGTTGTTTTATCGGAATCACGACATTTAAGGTTGACGACAAACAAATATGTTAAAAAAACTCACCGAATAAGAAATCCATGGAAATAAAAGTGTTTGTTCGTCTGCTACGTTATGAGAATATGTCCATTTCAAGTATCCATAAAAGCTGACGACACCCAGCACAAAATTGTGCTCAAATAAATTTTGAGCGGGCGCGGTCGATATTGTCGTCAACCGAAATGAAAAATAGACGACATAGTTACGGGTGGAAGAGGAATTCGTCCTAGGGCTATCTGACTGATTTTCACTTGAAAAAACTCTATGTTGTTACGAATATCTATTTATATTCCTTTGTTCGTAATTCAGATATTTTTTGCATCAATGCGTAGTTTTCCGCGAAATTTGCCCCTCATATCTTGGAACTACCCGTACAATTTCAATACAACTCCGAATTTTTTGGTGGATGTTAATCTGGGGGCGATCCTTTATTCCCTGTACTGGATGACGTCATCATCATGGCCTAACAGGTTCGATTTTTTTTTTGTAAAAGTTCGACTGGATGCCGGATAGGTGTCACCGTTGGTCCAACTTTCGAATCAAACACGCTATGCATAACTGACGACATCATTCAAAATAGAGTTTGTTACCGTGATCGCTATCATGGGCTGATATATGATACTCCCCTAGCAGAATTTCACATAGCAAAATTTTGCAAAATTTCAACCGCGAAATTCTTCCTTGAGCCGACACACAACCTTTCCACACTGTTGATGTGGATTCGCCAATGTTTGAAAACGGCCGCAGTGTGTGCCCGTCAATATACAACAACCTTTCGTTGCCACATAAATCATGTATATTGTACAGTATTGTACGAACGGTTCTGCACTACAATACCGTTATATTTAAACCGGTCGTGGTATTTTGTTGTACAAAGTAGGACATAAATTTCCACGGGCAAATCTGACTATTTTTTTCCCGCCGTTTTTGTTAGTCGTCTGGTAACGTGCACCGGGCAAACAAAACGTAGGACAATACTTTTTCTTATACGTGGAATACGCTGAACACGAACCCTGTAAAAAGGTTTATTATATTGGCCAATAAAAAACCAGGTTTTACAAAATTTGAATCATTTCACACTAGCCTGTAAAAATATGGTCTTTATTCAAAATCTGAGAATTCTAATGGAGATACGTATTCTCTATAAATCAGTTACCTCGTCCTACCTCCATTTGTCATGTGTTTGCTTTCATTCTGTGTGCTTGTCAGGTACGACCGATCGACCATACGGCACATCGGCGTGATGCCTTACTACGGCAAACAGAGTAGTCGGTTTGACTATACCCAACTATACTTGCGTCGAATGTCAATGAGGCCCTAGTATTGGCTGTATTAACAAAACGACAAGGCATATTAGGGAAGAACTGACCTGCATATTTGGCGGAATGTTTGCATAATAAAATTTGCAGGCATCTATTTGTTTGATTTACCCGTGCCCTGCTTGTAATATCGGGACGTTCACCTCGGAGTTCGATCACGATGAACACCGTGAAATTGATGAGCAATAACACACATCGTCATCGAAGTACCGGGCGTCTGTCGCCATCATCGCCTACACCAAAAATTTGACAAAAAATGTATACCTGCTGGTACTTGGGGACATCCTGAAGGGTAGAATATCCAAATTTATTGTTTGAATTTCTAAAAATACGAAAATTAAAGATTTAGTTGTTCGCCCGCCATGTATTTTAGATGTTGAAATAAAAACTGACAGATTTTTTTGTTTTTCTTTGGTTTGTTTTTGTTGCAGGCGAAAAGCCACATAAATGCATGCAGTGCGGCAAGGCATTCAGTCAGTCATCGAACCTCATCACACACAGTCGGAAGCACTCGGGATTCAAACCTTTCGGCTGCGAAATATGCGGGAAGGCATTCCAGAGAAAAGTGGACCTGCGAAGACATCATGAAACTCAGCATATGGGGGCGGCTCCATTGCAAATATAACAGAGATATGAACCTCAAATCATTTTCCATGAACAATACAAACCACGCCACAGCAAACAAAAAACTATTCATTATTGCGTCGTTTTCTCGACCACTCACTCACTCACTCACTCACTCACTCACTCACTAAATGCAAATTTTGTATTTGCTACAACTGGAGAAATCAGTTTTGTCGATAATGATATTTTACCAAATACAAGATATCATAAAATTCCCTGATTATAATATGCAAATGACTTTGACAATTATGCTGGTAACACATAAGGCTGTTTTTAGCAATATATTTTATTTTATTGATGCAAATCACAATAATTAAAATCAGCGATGCGAAAAAATTATCTTGCAATTTTTAAAAATATTTCTTTCGAATCGATTTTAGATTTCAAAGGTTGAAATTTTTAGAGAACAATTTTGAAATTTCAGACAAAATTTTTTGAACTTTTGACAAAAATATATCCTGTAGTTTTTTCAATTGTCAGAAATTTGAAATTTCACACAAGCAAATTGTTATTTTTTTGGCAAAAATTGTGAACTTTTGACAAAAATTTACGTTTAATGAAACATATCGTCAAAATATGATGTACGAATTTAATTGAAATCGGCAAAATCCTCGAACAATAGAAACAAATATTTCAAAATCTGAAGTAATAGACAGGGTCTCGGTGAAGTCTTGAAATATTACAGTTGTGTTTATATATGTCATTTCCCTCCAAAAAAATTATACCAGTATACGGCGTTATTTTATCAAATTTTCATTAATTATTGATGGTGCGGACAGATGGAGACCCGAGAACAGCTTGTGTTCACCTCAAACAATTTTAATCAAGACTTTATGGCTGTACCTATTGTTGGCGACGCATTTCATTCTGACTACAATTTTTGGTTAGTGAAATGTACCCGTCAAAAACACAATGCAAATGGGGACAAAATGCAATATTTATATCAAAATATTTTATTTACTGCTAGCACTTGGTGAAATATATACAAACTATGCACACGTAGAGTATCCTTTTCAAAAAAGAAAAAAAATGAAAAAAAAAATGATTGCAATAATTCAACGAAAGGTCAGACATTTCGTTGCTATGAAGAAGTTTCTGTATTTTTTTACGCTGGGTATAAAATAACGGGTAGTGCATTATGTGCCGTGCTTAGCGCCAGATTCATTCTAAAAATGCGGGGGAAATGTAGCCTGATTCTGTATGTTTAGCATGGCTTGCCACGTACTTGCCTTTCATTTATTGTTTTTCTAATAAAAAAAAACACAATACAGAAGACATAGTGACGAGCAATATTGGCGAGCCATAGTATAGAAAGAACTGTTCCTTGCGGCATACAATTATAACAGATTTCAATGAGTAAAAGTATAAATACTTGCCATGGAGTGGGGCTATTAAGGAGAAAAACATATTGTACAGTTGACTTATTGAAAGTGCGGATTGGGAACGCCTATTTTTACCCTAAGAATGAAGTGATTCGACTATATACATCAACAAATGTCTTTGTTCAAACAGAGTTGGTATGCTGCCAGTGTGTGTTTTCAAGTATCGCCGACCACATGTTCTCATCGGCGACAAAAGGTCGAATATCTCCACTGTAATGTCTCCTTTTTCTATAAATTAAACGAGTTTACTTTGTAATCTGCCTGTCTATTGGTGTGTGATATTTGTACATTCTCCCTATAAATACGACAAGTGATAATCAAATTGAAATCATTATTATAGATTATACATGGGATTAACTTCATTTGCAATTAACCAGAGAAATCGACAACAAAGTCGGAAGACAAAGAGTGTAATAACGGATAAGTCACTAAACCCGGGGGCAATTTGACGTCCAAACGAGTTTAATAGCGATGATATTTGAACGTAAACGATTGCGCAGTGATGTAATAATGTATTTTGAAGTGGTAATAATGATAAGAAATTGGTATTTATTTTGGATTTTTGATTGATGAAGCAACTTCGCTATGTTTCCTACTTTAATGTCAAACAATATAGATCAAGTCCGTCTTTATAAATCAGTAACCTGCAAAAAACAAATGCGTAAAAAGTTTGTTTTTGTACGTACCGGAAGTGATTTCTTGCGTAGATAAACTATCTATGGTCGATTTCTATAGTAGGCTTTCAGTAGTTTCAACATTTTCTCATTACAAGGAGTATACAGTCAGTGTATAAATTAGTAATTACAAATATATGTTAAATCTAAATTTCAGTTTTGACAAGAAGCTGATCCCCCCATTTACCCCTCCCCCTCCCCTCTCCTTCCCATGTAATCCTGAATGAACATTATATTAAATTTTAATAGATACGAAACATCTTCACATATTTTTGCTGCGGACCTCGCGATTTTCTCTTGATTGCATGTTGTGCATTGGGTAAACACCATAACACTTTTAGCATTGATAAATACAGGACTGCCAGTCAGTGATTCACAGCATAGGTTTAGCATTATGATAGCTACTCAGTCACTTTAACACTTATACAGTCAGGACAGTTGGTCAATGAAACACAACATCGGTGACTTTCATAAAATGATGTGACTTATTACTAGAAATCAAAATAGACCAATAACACCTCATCTATTTTGAGTTTTTATTTTCTCAGAAAATGTGATAAATTTTACATCATAATCTTTTGGATACATCTCTTTCAAAACTTACACTTTACAAGTGAAAATACTGCGAACAATAATTATTATCCAGGGTTTTTAAAATGTTGTATTTTTATCAGCAAAATATCAAAAAAAGTGAAAGAAAATAAAAGCCCAAAGTAGATGAGAAGATGTTGGGCATGAATTCCTTTCTCTTTTTCACCTAGAAAACCATAGGACTAAAAAAGAAAAAAAACATAAAGAGTATAGGTTGAGATGACGTCACTGTTTTGTTATTGTTTTGTTTATTCGTGCATAATATATGATGAGAAAATTTACATATATAAAAGAAGGAAGAAATCCCTACTATGCAATCAACTGTTTTACAATGCCAGAAGACAAGTGTAGTGTCATAGAAACCATTAACATTACACTAGGATAGTTTAATCGAGATATTATGTCAGGGTTTTTTCACCCGAACAAAAAAAAAGCTTATAACTTCAACTTGTGACTGCAAGGTCACCAATGTTATTGATTCATTGCCATGTAGTGACTGATTTTGATCAATTTCATATCCAGTGATAGAGTACTCGCTGTTTGTCGCCTCGAATTTCAAATATGCAAGGATGGTACATAATTTATGGAAGCATATCGTAAGTCATTTTAAGTGTTCAATATGGATGACAGCTTTGTCTTGATTTGTTGACATGACTTCAACAGTATGCTAATGAGAACAAGCCTTATGAATTATTGAATTCTAGACCTCATCATCGGTGTGTGCTAACTCTTGGATAAATGCTGTGATAACTGGAGATCAGAAATTAGTAGTTCTGGTGGTGGTGGTGGTGATGGTATTTGATGATGGTGGTGATTGCTGTTGTTACTGTTGTTGTTGTTGGTAGTGGTGGTGGTGGTGGTGGTGGTGGTGATGATGATGACGATGAGGGTGGTGGTGATGGTGGTACTGAAAATGATGACACCCATAAAGACGGCAAACCACCACCACCACCATCATCATCATCATCATCATCATCATCATCATCATCATCATCATATCTTAACCCCTGAACTTCAAGGCTGACATCCTTTACTGAGGTGTAAATAGATACCTTACTAAGTCCACGAAATGGTTAAACTTATTTCACGCAGGACGCATCGCCACAATAAATACGTCACTATTATCCCGTTGTGGCAATTGAAGCACCAACCTTGGACAATAACAGTACATTTTACAATTTCTGATTTTCGACGCATAAAGTAAACATAATTATATTACTGTTGATGTTAAAGAATATTCAGTCTTGATTTATTACTCGAGATTGGACATTTTGTGGACTTAGCTTCGTACCTGCCGACCTCGTGTTTTTAAAAAAAAACTAAAAAAAAAAACTAAACGTGTACCGTTGTCACTGTTGTGTACGTAAAGCAACATCGGAAGGATACAAATGTTGTGTTGTTGTGGGTTTTATGGGTCTTGTCGGACATAAATGAGACAACAGCTCTGTCAGTTGATTCGAGTACTATGACCAAAAATAACCATCCCATGAAAACAAACCCTCAACTTTGGTGCCAAGACTCAAAATAGTCGGACGATGAATTCGAAGCCGAGGATAGTGAAGACCTAATGAGTGAGTGAATGTGTGTGAGTGAGTGTGTGAGTGTGTATGGATAGATGGGCGGAGTTATTGCAATGATCATTTAGTAATGAGAAAGAAAATGACTTCTCGTCAATCACATACACTGACAGTGACTCGGTGGTAGAAAACTAGATTTTAATGTAGTCTGATTGCTATTCAACTCGTCAAGTTCACATGTCACTAAGCTCAAGTACACTTACAAAAGTAGTAAAGCAGAGACAGTATACAGAAAGATGTCACGTGTACAGGTAGTCCACATTAACCCATACTTACTCTGTTTACAGTTATATGGATACACTGAAACTGATACTTCATTTAACCTGTGTAGGGTTACAGTTCACAAGTCACATCTACCCCTCCCCACCCAAACACAATAATTCATTATACAATCATACAAGGTAAAAATTATCAAACAACAAATTATACGTACATACACACACACGTACGTATAATTGGTTATATATATAATATATTGTATATATATATATATATATATATATATATATATATATATATATATATATATATATATATATATAAAACTGAAAAAGCGTCTTAAAGAAGAAACTGTTCAGTGTTCAATGTAGAGTAGTAGTGAAAACATTGAGAAAGAATGTGAATACTGTGAGGAAAGGCAATGCACATACATACATACATACATACATACATACATACATACATACATACATACATACATACATACATACATACATACACACATACACACACATACATACATACATACATACACACACACATACATACATACATACATACATACATACATACATACATACATACATACATACATACATACATTCATACATTACATATATGTGTATACAGCACATAACACAACTTTGGGGTATAACTAATCGAAATTATACGTTATCTAAATAAATCGTTCCATTACAGTTGCAAGGTCTTACATAGCGTACTTCAACCTGCCATTACAGCACGGAATCTGGTTATCAATATCAAAGAATTAACGGGAGATTGTAAACAAACCCAATACAAGTTGTTACGGTTACATGGTATCAGGATAATACGTGTGTTCTAATATATTTCAATTGCCACCGACAACACATTTCCTTTGAGATTTACTCAATTAAATAAAATCAGATTTTTTGAACTGATTTTACCTAGTCTCCGCTCTTGTATCCATGGTAATCAAATTAGACGATTTTAGGGTGACGTCTCCATCCAATTCTAACGAATTGGCAAAGTGAGTTATGGTTGAAATTGAATCAATGGGACTCGTTGTGTTTGGTGAACATTTTAAGGACGCCTCACCGTTTTTATTTTGGAATATTTATGATTTATTGAATCTGTTGTATCTCTCCATCTCTCCATCTGCTAGCGACTTGGATCCCACTGTTCCACTTATATTAATTCCACTGATATCAATTTATCTGTTATTGCTCTACTTTCTTCCAATTCGCAGAGAGAAATTATATTGGCTCAAGTTGCATTCCTAGCAAAGAGCGGGGTGAAAATATCATGTAAGAGATGTGTGTGTGTCTAAAGTATTGCTCGCATACATTCTATTCTGAAACAGAGGAAGGGGATACACAAATGACATAGAGAGAGAGAGAGAGAGAGAGATAGAGAGAGAGAGAGAGAGAGAGAGAGAGAGAGAGAGAGAGAGAGTGAGAGAGAGAGAACTGCAGTACACAGACAATAGCCATACGCGATTGAAATTTTTTATAGGATTTGTTAGAGCAAATGATTGACAATGTAAGCCATATGATCCGCCGTTTATATATCACTCGATTCCAGCGATTTATACTAGTTTACTATTTGTAGTGATAGCACGGCTGACACTTCTGTATCACAGTTTACGCTATGCGATTTACTTGAGGAATCAACTTTCCCTTTAGAAAATTAGAAAATCGAAAAGACACATCTCCCCTTTTCTCGTTCTGTCTGTCTGTCTGTCTGTCTGTCTGTCTGTCTGTCTGTCTGTCTGTCTGTCTGTGTGTCTGCCTGTGTTCTGTGTCTGTCTGTCTGTCTCTCAAATACGGAGTGCCGTGACTTTCAACCCAGGACTTACTGTACATTAGTCATCAAACGGCTTTTATTCATCATTGCTAATAAGGTTTACACAAATGTCAAAATCCCATTTCATATAAAACTAGTATTTATGTCCTTTTTTTACGCGTTGATCATATCATCACAAATACGCGGCAAATTTCGTTAATATATCCTCAAGACTCGAATTTTAGATCAAAGTTAAAATACCACTTTCGATAAGGTCCTTCTTTCATTTCAAATGAATGACTAAAAAAGGCACTCTACATCCAGTGATTGTTAAAGTAACCCTAGAAATGCCTACCCAAAAGCTGTCAATTTGACCACATGATAAATTTATCCGTACCGCCAAAATTCCCGCTAAAATGACATGCCAAATTTTTGATTCACTCTCAGTTTTTGACGAATTGTAAATTAATTTTAGACTAGATTTATAGGAAAAATCCCTGTTTATATATCGGTGCTAAAATTTTGGCATAAAATAGTAAAGATTTGCAAAAAGTAAAAAAATTAGGCGTCCCGCTATTTTAAACAGATGTGTAGTACCAAAGCCGAATACTCCATAAGGAGTGATGAGAGAATTCTTTAAACACGAGCTGAATTGTTTTATCACCATACACAATTGAAAAACCACACGTCAACATTATTTAAATCAATCTAAAACCCTCTATATATCCGTCGTGTCAGTTGGAATGTGCGATTGATAGATTTTCCCTCCATCAGATAGCTCGCAAATTGGCAGCTCAAATCTTAAAATAACAATTGCACGACCTTTTCATATCTAACAGATGATATAGAATCAATAAATAAATGAGCAATCAAACGAAGAATGACTTTATTATTGTCTGGCCCATCACTGCTCACATTAAAGTCTACAGGCGTAAATTGTGATCAGAGAATTACCGGGTGATGATAATGACATTTGACGGGGGATGTTACAATCACACGTCCATCCTATTCAGTAATCAGACATCGTTTGCAGACGACAATCACGGCGGAAATCACCACCAAATTATATTATTTAAACCCCGTATATAATTTGAAGGGCTGAAGAGTTCAACATTAGCTTTGTAGAATAAAACCTGTTTTATACAAATAGTTTACTACGTGACTCCTGAGAAATCAGCGTTGTAAAAAAGTAACATTTATGAGTAACTGACTGTGTACAATCTCAGACTGGTATCGTAGGCCGAGATATAATTGAAACCATCTAACCTGAAACAGAGGGTCGCCTGGCGCAACAAAACCTTACTGACATTGTTGGTTTAGTTTATTTCAAATGCTAAGGCCTGTATTACTGACATTATTACATTTCATGGTCTGAGTCGACAAAAATCTTCCTAAAATTGATACTAAAATTGATACATTTCATTCTCTGGCTTGTCAAAAGTCTTACTATTGCTGAATTGTTTTAATCAGAGATAAGGTTTCACAAATTGATACATTTTAAATCAATCTGCTAAGACAATGGTATCTCAGGGTAAGAAATTGTAACTGTGTAAAGTAAGATTTTTTTTGTTAGTGAGGCTATGAAATTTGAGTAGTTTGAGTTTTTTTCGAATCAGATGAAGAAATGCTTTAGAGGATTTTCGTTGAAGCAGACTATAATAAAATGTAGTAATGTTAGTAAGATTTTTGTTGAAGCAGACTATAAAATGTAGCAATTTTTGTAAACACAATTTTTTGGAGGCAGACTATAAAATGTAGCAATGTTAGTAAGATTTTTGTTGAAGCAGACTATAAACTGCAGCAAATTTTGTAAACAATTTTTTTGAGGCAGACTATGAAATGTAGCAATGTTAGTAGAAAATTTGTGGAACCTGGCGATGAAATGTAGCAAACTTAGTAGAATTTTGTCAAAACAGTGAAATGTAGCAATGTTAGGTGATGAAATGTAGCTATATTATTAAGATTTTTGTGTTGACAGACGACACGCTGTTTCAGGTCATTTGGTAGTCATTGTAATAATACAAATTTCCTTGAATTGAAGTCGTAGTGTACGAGATATGTAGGGACGGGTCTACGCGTGGTGTTTGTGTCAAGTACGTAACAGAATCCTTCTCGTAATTATGCCTGAAGCATAACCAAATCAAATGCAACAATAACAAGCAAGGAAAGGATTTCTTTTCCCTTGGAGTTTAGCTAACATAAACACAGCAGCTCGTCCACGGGAGAAATATTGCGATGAGTGACTACAGAAGAGAGAAAATCTGATATTCAAAACGTGTATAACTTTGAAAGTCTGCGTCCAACGATATACATATTTCATAGTATCGTTTTAGATATTCGAATGCTTTCACGGTAACATATGACGGGAGCTTGATGGCATAACGGCACTTTTAATAAAAAACTGTGCAAGTTAAATCAGACTAGCGAGAACACTCATCATTTATTAATAAAAATATTGACTACCGAGAGAAACGTGCACATAACTGTACTAACACCATAGGAGTAGCACTAATTAGCAGCCTTCTGAGCCTTATTCTAGTTTCACTTATGATTGAGTAGCCTACTGATGAGAAAGGACACATGCAACAAAAAATCAGTCCCAATCCGGCATTGATTTGCCATCTAATGAATTTTTAAACAACGCTTTGTTGGTTTTGAAGTGTGCGATGCAGATTAAAAAGCACTTTGCAGGCCTTTCAATACAATAATCATGCAACACAACTTGCGACATGTGATTTACTTCTCATGCTAACCTAACAAGCATTGACAGTCCAAAACTAACAACTAATATTCGTTTAAAATCATACCTACTAAGAGATAGCGATTAAAGAACCCCTCCGGACTCAAGTTACTCAGAGTCCGGTAATAATGTGTGAAGGAGTCGACACGAGTGACTACTGGGGGGCCCCGCTCTGTTGTCGTTGAAGTTATCTTTGCATTGCCTAGTATAGGTTTGTCATAAATTGGTAATGTGTGGACAGACGTATATATTTTGCAGACTGGATGCATATTTTAAATGCAATTGAACGTTTTAAGTTTCATCATTTTTGCCATTAGCCATCCATCATAACGATGGCCAACTAATTAAAACGTCAAGATTTGAAAAGCCTCGACTTAATGTCGACAGTAGAATTGTACTAATATATATAATCCTATCGGGTCAGAGATGGAATTTTGATTGTTTTTTTTTTCTTTTTGTGTCATAACTTACACCAAATCAACGCCATCATCTGCCACAAGTATGACAACACGTTCAGTTTGTGACAGAATTTCATTAAATCTGTTCTATTTATAACGTATGTTGTCCGTTAATTCCGGTAAACATAGAGCTAGCAAACACATGTCAACAAAGGGAAGGTCAGATTTCAACACAAAAATGTACACAGAACCAAAGAGCACTGTCAACAGAAAGTGTCAAGTATGGGTTAAATCAAGAGAAATCAATAAAAAAAAAAGCTACCCTCTGTTTACCGGGATGCAAGAAACGATTTCAGGATTTGTTGGAAAGTTACGGAGGCGATAATTTTCACTATTGTTTTTCTCCTATTGTGGAAAACGTGGTTACATTTGAGTAAGGAATGTACAAGGCAACCGGTGTTTATCCGGCAAGACCCTCGTGTAGGCCGGTCTATGGTTTATCACACGTCATCTCTCTATAATGTCTGTATAAAGTTTAAAAGTAACCGCTATATATATTCAAGTATGCCTTGTAGTAAATCTAGTTCATGGAACATCCATAGTTGCACGAGTCTCACCTTGTCTACATCACTTAAAACAACCATTACTATATACAAAAGTGCTTTCCCGCTAGTTCAACTTCAACTGAGGTGAAATATTTTCTGTCTTTAACAATGGCACAAATCTCAATATCTCAGATAACCTCCATCATGGATGTTTTCCTATACATGTACAAATCCAATGTTGACTTTTGTAACTTCACTGCCAAGTTTTTTTTTTGGTCATTTAATTGTTTGTCCATTGGATTCTCTGATTATGGGAAGAACCACATCGATCAAGTCGTGGACAGACTAAGATTTAGATTATACAAGATCGATAATCGCCATTGTTATACGCCAATCCTATATAACCTTGAGTTTTCTGTGTTTTAAATGGTGCCTGGATTCCACGTCATTTCACAAAGTCTTCGCAGATGTTTCTCATGGAAAGTTCCAGGCCAATTTACAGCTGTTTGTCAATAAAATGACACCATGAGGGGAAGTAAATAACAATGCAGTTAAAGGAATGAAGACGTGTGTTAAAACTCCAGCTCACAAAAGTAGAGCATAATAACTTGCACTGAAACATGAAGGCAACAACAAATTTAGATTTTTGAGGAGTTTTGCCACCGTTTTGACAACTTGCCTTGATTCAAAAATCAAAGTAAATAGAAAATGGGTAAATAAACTAGAATGATGGACGAAAGAAGACGTCTTCTAGCATACACAAATACACTTGTCAAGAGACGTTGTCCATGCAATCTCTCTCTCTCTCTCTCTCTCTCTCTCTCTCTCTCTCTCTCTCTCTCTCTCTCTCTCTCTCTCTCTCTCTCTCTCTCTCTCTCATCTATATCGGTCTCTCTATCTCCCCTCTCACTTCAGCGGCTAGGAGTTGTTGGTTACCACCCGCTGCTAAACTTCATACTTTTCGAAGCCAACACCGGTAGCGGATTGCTAATCTCGTACATGGAAAACACCGTGTCAACATTTTGACAGCTAAAGGGTATAAACCTTGATCAGATTTGGACTGCATAAGTATAATTTCCTGAATGGACGTTCGTATACCATCAAACATGTAAATCTTGCAACATGCAATGTTTGATCTTCGATAAATTGTTTGCCAGCTTGCATGCTGGGAAGAGGGGAGGGGGAGACACTTTTGCATACATCACTGTTTATATTCATTATTTCAAGTGAATTACAGTTAATCAAATTATTTCGATAAATGTAGCAAACACAAATTACTAATGTATAGTGCAAATATGCCTTGATTTCCATGTTTATAACAGACAAAATGCACATATTCAAACACTTTTTGAGTGAAAACACGGCGCTGTTTACTTTGACTCATTATTTGTGGTGAGTACAGAGAAGACGAAATAACAAACAAACAACGTTTACATTTCTATATGTTGTCATTGGTGGAATTCACTATTGTAGAACGTTTCCTCTTTTATGAAGTTTTTTTTTCACCATGGAATGGGTAAATTGTTTATTATTGAAGGTGTGTCCCCTACAGTCTTTTCCCGCTCTGACCCTCTCTCTCTGTCTCGCTATTTCTGCGTGTTTCTCTCCGTCTCCTCATCTCTCTTTCTTCCTCTATCCCTCTCCACCCCTCCCTCCCTCCCTGTCATTTGTGTCTCTGTCTGTCTGTCTGTCTGTCTGTCTGTCTGTAAGTCTGTCTCTTTGTCTCTATCTCATATACATCATGTTACTTTAATACATAACTTCCGAATGGCGTCTCTGTGTTGACATCAAACCGGCCCGTCGTCGAAGTTTGAAGACTGCGACTGTCTCCCTAAATGACACTCCGGGGCAAATGAACTGTTCGCTGTTCATCTTGGTTTTCGATATGACCAAATATGGTTATAACAGGTGCATTTGACCAATGACATTGATGACTTGCTAAATTGGATGCTCATCAATAACGTCCACACGATATGAAACAATTAATTGGATCAAGTGTTCTATATCTCTGTATGATTAGTTGATGAGTGGCAGTGAACCGTCACATTCAATGACATTTCTTCGTGTTTAATAATAAAAATTCACGATTCTCATCTTAGCAAGATTGGCTGTTAACTAAATGAGAACTCGAGCCTCATTCATCACTGGCTAAATATCTTGTTTAAAAAAATGAGTGTATTTTGTTTATTTTTGTATTTTATGGTTCATATTGACAACTGTTTGTCTATATTACAATTCACTTTATTTTATTCAGTTACCTTCTCTTATTATGGCAATCCATTTACTACAGTGTGTCTCCAATTTATCCTTTTTCCACTGATGGCAACATATTCCAAATATAGTTCACCTGTAAAGTAAACAGGAAAAGCTGGTGGCTTGCTGTTTGTCATCGTAATTACTTATTTATGTCTTTTGATCAACAATAACAAATTATTGTACATAATGTAATTTCCAAATAGTACGTCATTTCACAGTTGCTTTGTGGGTCATGACTACAGTCGCTATATTACAAGGCTCGTGACGAAAAGTCAGCGATTTTGCAATACAAGTTTCAATTTGTGGTTTCTTGGCAATTGTGCGAAAATCGTGCAATTTGAAATCATGAAATGACTCTCCAGAGTCAAAAATTTATGAAAATGCTTCTAATTCCTGTTTTTAATTTCTTTTGAAAAGGTTGCAAAGGTTTTACAATAAGTATTTCTGATACACGTAGCGTTGAGGTCAGATAATTGTTCACGTGCACATTATCATTTGCACACACACACACACACACACACACACACACACACACACACACACACACACACACACACACACACACACATAAACACATCGTCATAATTTAAATAATCGACCGAAAATTCTTGTCCTTCTGTATTTTTTCGAATAGATAATGTATATTTTAAACTGGAATAAGAGATGAGATCAAGTTGGTCTCATTAACTATTAATATGCTGTAGATTGAACAAAGTTCTCATTAAAACATTTGAAACATTTCAAATAACTCCCACCGGAATTGATTTAGAAAGATTAATATTTTTTCTGTAAGTTTTTCGTACATATTAACTCTATTCTAGACTGACAGACTAGTAATCAATCTTTACTGGCCACATAAATTCTTTTACAACTTGAAATTAGTACTCGTACATAAATTCCCACTTAAATAATAAATTGTACAAAAATTCCTGTTTTCATGTATCTGTATTTCAGAGAGAGAGAGAGAGAGAGAGAGAGAGAGAGAGAGAGAGAGAGAGAGAGAGAGAGAGAGACAGAGAGAGACAGAGAGAAAGACAGGGAGAGGGAGGGAGAGAGACAGAAAGACGGACAGGCGCACGCACACAGAGGGGGAGACAGAAACAGACAGACAAAGAGAGAGACATACACAGAGAAAGAAAAAAAGACAGATAGACAATAGACAGAGAGTCGCAAAACTAATGCTATACAGCGCTTTGACTAAATATTTAATAAACAGAATCCATCAGATTTTTTTTCTCCTCATAGAAACAAATCCAGATTTCTGTATGTTTAACGACCCCTGGTCTAAACAAATATAATACTATTCCGTTGCTATGACTTTTTATTGATCAAAATACCCAAGTAATATTCTTAAGCAAATGATTATGAAACATAATTGAGAACCCATTAACGGATGTCGAAAATGAATAAAATTCTAACAACGGAAAGGATGTGTTGAAATCGTTAACATAGGTTCATTTTGGCGAGTTGGATGAACCCCTAGGGTCGGGGTGTAATGCCAACACATATTCAACATTACCCCCCCCCCCCAGTAAGTATACGATCAAATGAAAGTAATAATAAATCAAATAAAAACACCACACAAACACACACACACACATACATACATACACACATACATACATACATACATACATACATACATACAAACACACACACACACATACATACATACATACATACACAAATACATGCATACATACATACACACACAAACACACATACATACATACATTCATACATACATACATACATACATACATACATACATACGTACATACGTACATACATACATACATACATACATACATACATACATACATACATACCTACCTACCTACCTACCTACACACACACACACACACACACATACATACATACATACATACATACATACATACATACATTGTCTGTGTCTGTTTACTTATTTTACATCCTTTACCCATACCATTTCACTATTCAAGTGCAGCCTTTAACTAACTACAGTCGATACGTCTATTCTTGCTCAAGGCTATCTCCATACCATTAGCTAGATATCGGCTAATAAAGCCTGTACTTGTTGATTGCAAATTACCGTGCCTAATTAAACTAAGTGATGCTACTTACCTTATAAATCATGGTAATTTCATGTAAATTAGTCAATAAAAAAAATATGAACAAAATGACTATCTCAATGAAACAACACAAAGCTTATCCGATTTAGTTGACTGCTCAAAGTAACCACTTCAGATTAATAACGAACTAAATGAAGACTATTCCAGTACAATGCACATGCATGATAACACAGTGTAGTTCTAATCAATTGACCGCCATTGTTTCGCCAGTTACAATGTGATATAATAGCGACATTTCGACAAAAAATAACCACGAATTACGATTTCACAACTTTCAAGACTTTAAAGTTGTGTTTCATGTTGTCCAAAATGGCCGATTACTACTACAGAATGTAAACGTAATATGAAGGACAAATTTGAGGAATTGTGGTTATGACTTTTTGATATTTGAAGCGAAATGTTGATATCAATCCTTAAATAAAAGGTTCTTTGTGTGATGTTTGTCCAAAAGAATTGGAATACACCAAAATGTCAATGAACAGGAAAGACTGCAGTGACCAAGTGCTTTGCGGTGAACAATTTGGCCTGTCACTACACTACCAGACACAAAATCCAAATTGTGACGACAACATTCTGAAATAATAAATTCCTACACCAAATTTTGGCGCAATTAATGAACGACATCTACTAGTGTCCGACCAGTCTAAAATGGCCCGTGAAATGAGTAAAAAAAAGTTGGAAGAAAATCATTTAAAAAAGAATTTGGAAAGAAATTCTCGGTATATAAAGGTAGGGGATAATGACATTGTTAAATCTTACATATGGAAATTTGAATATCTTGCAACTGTGTTTGTTTTAGCTTTTTTTAATCTAATAAAACTGTCGAAGATCCAAGAATAAGACGCTGGTGGTCGAGTAGTTAGCAAATACGCTTCACTCGGCCTCGGTCGATGCACTCTTGACAAAACTTGTGACAGTTCGTGTGCAAATGACAAAGTATAGTGGATACAGTTATCAAGTACCAATCTGTAGATTACACGTATTATCAATGACGTCACCAGTCATATCCTAGCTCTTAGTATAATAAATGAATTAAACGCGACTAATTATCACTGTGCGACCACAAAAACTGCCAGAAAATCATTTAATAACTATAATATTGTAATTAGTTGTAATGGGTTGAATGATTTGTGGAGTGTTATCACTCATATTTCATTTCACATACACTGTATACCAAATATCTACCAATTAGCTAATTAATTGATGAAAACAACGACTTTTTAAAATACTGACTCTAATTGTTCCGTTTTCGGCTGAAAAAAATGGAACGAGCTAACCTTAATATTTAGGCACACATAAGTATCGGCACTGTGTGATAGAGATTGTCGAGTATGTACTGGCAAAGTGGTATGGTAACCGAAACTGTAAAAAAGTTTACGAATTTATTGGTATAAAAAATATTACGTCATTTCATTTTCATATCATATCTGAACACCTGGTGATCCAGTTTCTCTCAACAGTTCATTATTTTTGAGTGATACAGGTGTTTGAGTATACAAAAAAGAGGCATGGTAACCAAAATTGTAAAATGTTTTGGGACAATGTTGGCAACCAAAATATTACGTCATATGTAATTTGCATATAAATAATTGAATATTGTATCTGATGAGAGCTCGATCAGTTTATATCAATAGTTTATCATTGTTTGGGTGATAGAGGTGTTGAATATACAAAAAGAGGCGGCATGTTGGTACCTTTAAGATGTTAACAAAGTAACGACCGAAAACCCATGATAAACTTAAAGACTGTCCCTTTAAATATTTCTCCACCCACCACAAAAACACCGATATCACAAAACACAACACACAAATTGTTCCACGATGTTCAACACTACTCCAGAACTCCTCACAAATTTGTACATAACCGACGTACGAGAAAAAGAAAATTTGGCATTTGTACAAAGTTACTAATTTGTTCCCGCCATTGTTGTAAGCGATAAAGACGATGAAGTTGAAGGCAATATAATGAACTAATACACCACATAATGACTGTTAATGGGACAATATTTAAATTGAGGACGCGTAATTCAGACCTCTCTGTGATCAGTCATCCACGACAAAGAGAAGGCCATTTATAAATTGAAATAAGATAGATGAAACCAATACTATTGTTCCATGTAATCGTATATTATAGCAACTAAATTAAAAACAAAAAACAATATTTGTTTGGGATGCATCATTAATATTTTGATGTAAAGCAAACGCGAAATTAAAGGTGGACACGTCACGTGACATCTAGTTTCTCGGTGTATGTAATGACCCACACAATCCTCTGCTGGGTGCAGGGACTGGACGCGTGCGGTGACGTCATTCTGAGGCTAAACTTGAGTTCAATGACCAATGGTGTGCAAGGCCACAATAAAAAGATCTTTATGAGGTGTACAATTGTGTAAAATCATAATGTCCAAATATACACACAAACGCATGCCTACCTACCGACCGATCTACATACATACATACATACATACATACATACATACATACATACATACATACATACATACATACATACATACATACATACATACATACATACTTACTTACCTATTTGTATATCTCTATCTATCTCTCTCTATCTATCTATCTATCTATCTATCTATCTATCTATCTATCTATCTATCTATCTATCTATCTATCTATCTATCTATCTACCTACCTACCTACCTACCTATCTATCTATCTATCTATCTATCTATCTATCTATATATATATATATCTATCTATCCATACACACCCCAACATCCTAGGAAACTACAAGATGTTTCAAGTTGTCTGAATCTAAGATTAGAGAATTAAAGTCATTTGTATTAATTCAATGTGTTTACATTATGTTAGATATGTATCTAAATCAGTTATGTATTTGTTAGTACTGTGATTATGTGCATTAATTTACTGTCCTGAGAAGAATAGTAAATTTATAGCCCAGAAAAGTTGTTTTTTAAAGAAAAGGGGAAAGGAAACATACACTGGAACCTGGAAAGTTAAGCCTCCCGAAGTATGAAACTCTTACTGTACTATTTGATACCGTGTTACCTTTAACAAATAAATACTATGGTTATACTTGAAATTTACATTCTTGAAATAAAAAGATACATCTAAATGAATGAAATCATCTTATCATCATGTCTGTACAAAAACACTGACAGTCCTCCACAGAGTCGTTGTGTTAAATGCATATTTTATCATCGATTCTGCATTGGGACAAAATTAACACGTAGCTCCTGTCACTTCTGATCAAACGGACAGGGAAAATGACAGATTGATGGCAATGTACACCAATCGAGTGCGAAACCAGATGTACCAGACACAATCGTCATCACAAATAGCAACACCCGTAACTAAGCTGGTAGTCTTTGCTTGTGAGAATCTATGTCGTTTTGAAATTACACGCTTTGCTTTCAAACTAAACAGTATGCAAACTCCTCGTGAACAGCCTACAACAGAAAAGTACGTAGATCAAGAAACATGTTGATACATAATCCTGGTCCCAAAACGTGCTGAATCTGGTAAATAGTAACATCCTTAACTATTGCTGGTACAGCACCATATGATTGCATATTAAGGGTGTGCTGTACTTCCAAGACCCTGTTATTATACAATTACAGGGTAGTGTATCCAGGGAAATGACCCTCAATTTCAATGACGTATGTATTTGGTGCACTTTTTACCTGTAACTCACTCAGCCTTGGGTCACGTGACCGATGACTTTCATTCCAATACAGTACAGACATTGCGAATGGGGTGGAAGAACGCGTAGAAGATAAAGAATAGGCATGTGTATGTACGATACAACAAAAGTGCGAATTCTTTATCTATATAACCACGTGACCGTTCGCGAGTCAAGTTTTGCTACACGGCACGGCGACTACACATTACAAAAGCCATATATGTAACGCTCGGCGTTGAATTATTCGGGGCCTGGCTTGTATTACACCAATCACAACATAGTTGGTATTTAATTGGTAAAATAAATGTAAACAGCATCGTAAAAATCGCAGCTCTTGCAGAAAATTGAAGAGCTTGCACATACGGAAAACAATTGCATATTTATGTAATTGTGGAAGTTCTACCCGTAGATACCTGGACATGCTATAAATAAAATAGTTGGGTAATGTGTACACATGCAATGATATTTAACATACAGCTAACATTTTCTAGTTACAATTTATTTATATGATCAGGTATATACAAAATTGTTATGTTTGACTCATTTGTTATAAACACACACGAAAAAATATCACCACACTAAAAAAAACCCGCTACTAACAGAACAGAACATTGCTCTGGAGATCGGCATTATAGAAATCTGATTGATTGATTGATTGATTGATTGATTGATTGATTGTATGTATGTATGTATGTATGTGTAACTGCAATATGTATGTTGTCCTATTTCTTGGCATGGGGACAATACACGAAATACGGCCAGAAACACCATATTAAATTCTTTTTAATACAACTGTTGTTGTTTGTATTACAAGTTGATTGATTCATAGCTGAGATGGGGGTACATATGCTTTAATAATGCCAACTTTCATTCGATACCTGAAGTGTTCGACCAGCTTGAAATTATCGACGAATACTATGTTAGGGTCCATGATGTGACACTGGTTTATAATTCCGCGTGGTCGATGGAAGTGGGGTGGGGGTGGGGGTGGGGGCTATGAGTTTTCAGTGATTCAAAGGAGAGGGAAATCATTGTAAGTAGAAGTGACTTTAATATACATTAATTTACATATTTATTTGCATAATTATTTGCATAATTATTTACATACTGGTGTCCCAAAGTGTACGAAAAACATCAACAACATTGAATACATGAATATTAAACGACTTTGAATCCCTCCAGGACCATATTTCATCTAACACGTAAAATAGCATAAAATACTGAGAAATCTAATGATGTGATATTATGAAATGAAATCTGATTAAACTCTGAAGCAGTTATACGATTCTGTTATTTTATTTACCCTTATTTCCTTCGTATATATATTTTTATCGTGTTTTTTAGAAGTTATCACTCCCAGAACGACACAGTAAAAATCGCATTTTAATCAGATTCGATGAAACGTAACCTCTTCGCTGGAAAATACTAAACAAATCTCACATTTTTTAGAAAATTAACATTTACTAGTAAGTTGAACTTTAGTTCCACCTGTCTGTCTGTCTATCTATCTGTCTGTCTGTGTGTGTGTGTGTGTGTGTGTGTCTCTCTCTCTCGCTCTCTCTCTCTCTCTCTCTCTCTCTCTCTCTCTGTGACTGTCCGTCCGCCCGTTCGTCTGTCTCCCCCCCTCTCTCCTTCTCCTGTTGCAATGAGGAAATATAACCACTGAAAGGAAAGTCAATATGGGCATAATCAACAAGACAACACGGCGTTTCCTTAAAATAGTACAAATTTGCTCAAACAATTTCAAACTGCATGGTTTGTTTTTTGAACAGGAAGTGAACATGATATTTATTGGTACAGTATAATGCGGGCATAGTGTCACGATATACCGTTACGTGATAGTAAAGTGGGTTTTCTTTGTATACATTACTATATATAAAAAAATAGATGACAATATGGTACATACAACAATTATATGGGTACTTTTCTATAAGATTACAACTGCCGACATCAGACTGTGGACAATGTAATCTGTTCCAAACAGGGAAAGTAAACAAATGAATTGGATTATTAACACTTGGCTTAGCATGTTGGAAGTACAGAGACTTGTATTGTACACACCATGGTTAGATAAGAACAGTTTTATGACCTCTTTATGTGTACATGAAATGCCAGGGTAATTGGACATTTGTTTGTGAACGTGAACTATTATGTGAATTGGTCATAATACTGTTCTTATCAAATGATGGAGTGTAATACAAGTCTCTGTACTTCCAACATGCTGTGCCAAGTGTTATTAATCCAATTCAATTATTTACTTTCTCTGTTTGTAAAAGGTTCTATTTAATTCGTCTACGGTCTGATGTCGGTAGATGTATGAGAGATCCAGGACTCTATCCTACATTAAACGGTTTTACACCAGCTGTGAGTTCATTAATACCTGAATTAAACATAATCCGCGGATATGTAAAATGTTCAAAACCTGAAATATTTATTTAAATGAGTGTTTTAATTGGTTAATAAATTGTCTCCCTTCTAAAACAATAAAGATCAATGGAGGAGCGTAACACCAAACATGTAGCAAACGTAAACAACAAACAAACACACAAGAATTTGGCCCTTACTTTGGTAGAAGGTAGTTAGAAAATTCCCCATTAAATTTGTCGATATTCAAACAATTACAAACCGTTTTTTCTAGCAGAAATCGGACGGAGATAACAAACGATATAATTGCATTTATGTTTATTTTCAAATAAAATATTTCTTGCATACCTTTTACAATTAATTGTGCCTTATCATTCTCTAAAAGCAATTTGTGTAAAATAGCGAGTTCAAATTTATCGATACTTCTAATTCTGTACACTGTCGTCAAAATGCCAATAATAACTTTTAGTACACGTCTGTGGAATGTCAGGGGAATTATCAAATCTTTGACAGAATCAAATATTATGTTTCAGAACAAAAATCAAGATGAACATAATTTTGTGATTTCCCTTTTATGTCACGTGATTAAAGATTGTGCACTCATCATTGGGCAGTAGAACGTACTGGAAGGACATCAAGAACACTGAAAATACAGTCCAAACCCAACCAAAAAAAAAATTTTTCACTAAACATATTTATTTAACATGAAACGATAAAATCTCTGATAACACTCAGTGATATGTGTTCCTAATATTGTATTGTCATTTATTATAGAAAAGAATTTCTGAGGTTACGATTGGGGTCCCTTCCCCATTTCTAGAATATACGACATATCTTACATGTTGACCTTTATTGTATACCACATTCACCCTAGACATCGAAAGATTTCCATACATGAACGGTGGCCACTGTCGCTATGTACTATCATTTGTAACAAAATACAACCTTGTGAATGTCCCGACCGAAGAAAAGAATGCTTATCAAGTCAGGAGAGGTAATTAAATTTTCTCCAAATGCAAAAGTGAAAGCTGTTATGAATTTTCCTTAAATAATACAACATAAATTTGCTCTTATTCGTCATCATCATCATCGTCACAATCTACGTCGTAACTACGATTTATGTTTCAAGTTTACAAGTATGATTTGACAGTGGAGGAAGACTTCCGTTCAGAAAGTATCTACTTAAGATACTTATACCGATTATTCATTTATCAATCGTTAGGTAGCTTGTCGAATATAGAATCGTTTTTTTGGGTTTTTCTTTTTAGATTTACTAGTTTGGTTTTAAATAGATTCGGTCATCTTGCTTTTTAGCTCTAGTAGTTGAATAGTCAATCAGTCAATTAATCCATCGATCGATCGATCGATCGATCAAGCAAGCACGCAAGCAATCGAGCAAGCAAGCAACCAGTCAGTCAGTCAGTCAGTCAGTCAATCTGCCTCCAACTAACTCGCCATTATGTTCACATGAAATATCCAGTGAAAGCATGTATAAAGTACTGTGTGTATAAAAAGGCAGAGTAACGAAATGATCATGTGTGTATAAGTTGTACCGACAATAATATTGGCGTTGCTACATGTATAAATAAGTACGCTGTGCGAATGTTAGCTTTGACCACTTCGATAAAGTGACAGTGATTGCAGGATAACTAGATATATCAACAAGGACGCCAACCTACACAGCGTCCCTTATCTCTCACCCCAAGTACCATTACAAATTGTCATTGCTATTGGTGATAGAGACGTAGAATTTATCATTATCGTGCTTAAATACATATTGCTACCGATAGTTTCCCCCTGCCTACAAAATGCGGCCTATATTGTTGTAAATTGATCCCCGTGCCACGTATGTTAAACACCTCTAAAATGAACTAAAAATAAAAAATGTATGACTTTCTGGAGGATTGATTTAAAATTACCTCGGATATTGATATTCCTGAGTATGGCTTTATTGGACGTTATTTTAGTTGTATATTATGCGTCAAGTACATATACTGTACAATGGAAGCCAGTTGACTTGAAACGAAACGTGTGCTGGCTCAACAAAACATCTTACTGACAGTGTTATATTTCCTTTGCTTGAGTTCCCCTAATAGCAGAATGTCGCCAAATCATATACTTTGTAATAATGTATACATTTTCAGTCTGTCAAAGAATAAAATTGTAACAATTAACTTCAATTTGACCCATGTCAATGTAGCAATTTTGATAAAAATTTGTCATTCAGACAATAGGGGGGAGCAATGTTGGTAATCTATTTTGTTGCGCACTAGACCACGTTTTGTTTTTACTCAACTGGCTTCCATTGTATATTATAGAATGTACACTAACCGTACACACTACTGGACACCATGCACTGTAGCGTTTACACAGACGTGCTAGCTTTAATATATAGAACTATGGTTAAAGAATACCACTATAGTTTATCCTGACCTTAATTGACCCCTATAGACACCGTTTATAACACGTCGGAAGTCTCCTTTCACGTTTATTGTTAGATTCCGGACATAGTTCTTGTGAAAGATAAAGAGCTTCCTGTTTGGCCAATCAGATCAATTGACATGAAGTACAGCTTCCTGTTTAGGCCAATCAGATCAATTGACATAGCGTATCAAGTCACTATGAAATATGTCTGTTATTGAAGGGTGAAACAATGTAGCGGCGATATCGTGATATTGTTAAACCATTTGGTGAATATTTTGTTGCTACCGGATTCGTTGTAATATTGTATGAATAGTTATGACAATGTTTTTATATCCGCAACGATTTCGAATCGAAACTGTACACCTTTTTAACAGCCTCTCGCCAACTCATGCCCCGTTATATGTATGTATGTATGTATGTATGTATGTATGTATGTATGTATGTATGTATGTATGTATGTATGTATGTATGTCTGTCTGTCTGTGTGTGTGTGTGTGTCTGTCTGTGTGTGTGTGTGTCTGTCTGTCTGCCTGATCGACAGATTTCAGAGTGTGTTGATTAGAGATGAATGCGGCTACTTTTTCTAAATATTGTTATAAAAATCTGAATTTATCAAACACACAAACCTCATACCATTTCGGGACGTTTCGCAAAACAACAACAACAACAACAACAACAACAACAACAACAACAACAACAAACAGGAGAAAAAAACCGAAAGATGAAAGCCTCGTTTTTGTCAAGGACGATGATATATTTGAGATATTGATTAGTCAAATATGTCCTTTGAGGCAATCGTTAGCGAATATTTAATATAACCACAGACAACCTTCTTAGTTGTCTGTGATATAACTTACACTGTAAAAATAACAACAACAACAACAACAACAACAACAACAAATATTTGAAAGTTCGATGGTGTCGAAACCTGTATAAACAAAACCATTGCCTATGAGAGTGACTTCATGATGAGCTTCTTATTCTTTGAAACATCTTTCAAAAGACGTGAACACTTAATCCAAGATGGCGTTCTTTCATACGGCCTCGGCAATTATTGACATTGAAGCTGTAAGTATGGAAACGAAGAACCAAACAAAAACACAAATAAACATACACAAAGTTAAGAGGCAACTAAAAAAATCCATAACTTTGATAAAGACAGTAAAGTTGTAAGTCTGTTCCGTAATGAGGCAATTGCGCTTTATAAAATGTATGCGATCATTAACTATGGATTATAAATCAAAATAATTGTGTTCTATTTCTATACTCAATTATTTTTATTTTAAGCTTTCAATATTAAAGTATTTGTTTTACCTTTTTTTTAAAGCCAATATGTACGTATTTGTTCAGTAATATAGAATTTTCCGAGTACCTATTTCAATTATACAAATGGGTCAAAAGTGAATGCAGTATCTATTTGTTTAAGATGACAACTTGGGGAACGGTTCTGAATCATAAATTTAAAACAAACTAAGTATGACTTTCATCGTCTGCACATCAGAATGTGACGTTTTTCATGCAAAAATATAATAGCTATTTGAGGGAAATTATCGGCTGAAAAAATTGACAAGATCATCACTAATTCGCTGAAAATAATTTTTTCTAATATTACGAGTTGAGTCTATAACGCAGGTCTAAACTACTCTTGAAATCTGTCAAAAAGTGTTGACAAAAATGAGAAATCTGAACACAACTTTTGGCGCGAAACTTTTGACTGAAAAAAATGTTAATATCATCAGTAATTCACTAAAATGTATATTTTATATTATAAGGGTTGGGTCAATAATGTCGGTCTAAAATAATATGAAAATGGGTCAAAAGGTTTGACCAAAATGAGAAATTTCAACACAAAACTATTGGCGGAAAACTCGACTGAACAATTAATTGTGAAACGCACTAAAATACTGTTTCACACATAGATATAACAAAGACACAGACACAGACGCACACACACATATATATATTATACGACTATTACGCTCTGCCACTAGAATATAGAGACTATTACGCTCTGCCACTGCGGTATAGAGCACTGTCTTAGCAGATTGATACTCACCGAGTTTTATATATATATATATATATATTTATTATATGGATCGAGTTTAGGACTAAAATAATATTGGGATACGTTGAGAAATTTGAACATAAATCTGTAGGCGGGCCGGGAAACAATCGACTGAAAAAAATTGTGAATGTCATCACTAATTCACTAAAAAATTATATTTATACTATATATAAAGGTTGAGTCTATAATACAGGTCTAAAATAATAGAGATACGTCAACAAAATTTGACAAAAATGAGAAATTTCAACACAAAACTATTGGCGGGAAACTGCTTTATTTTGGCTGAAAAATCGTGAATATCATAGGCCCAAATACTGTTTCCGATATGAGAGTTGTTTGAGAAAAACTCCCCAAACATTTTGAACAACTCTTTTTTCGGTGACTGATGAAATTATAAATATCACTCTCCAAAAATTAAAAGTTACAGAATATTGATAAATCTCCAATTTAGTGATTGAATCATAGAATATACATGTTTTCTCTTGTCCTTGCCTACTTAGCGCGCGTGCGTACGTATGTAAGCTTCTGAGTGTGCGCGCCCGCATGTTGGGGTGAGGGATAGGATTGGCGGTAAGTACAAGTCTTCCGTTTCCTCCACCAAAGTACAGCCACACCATGGTTTTAACTTATCATATATTTAACACAAGTCTATATATCTTGATTGCTAAGTACGCCAATTATATATAATTGCTGGCCACACTTTCATGTTGAACACATTGCACACATTGATATACTGGACTCCACACAAGTTGTCCAAATATGCTCAACTGTAAGCCATGTCAAAGTTACAACCACCATTATGAAAATACTATGAAATCTAAAATAAAAATAAAAAAATAAAATAAATCAAAACAAAATAAAATAATAAAAATCGTATCTCGTTAAAAAATCCGCACGAGAGACGGTTTCATTTCACAGCGGCACAACACAGCACTACACAGCTACACTACACAACAGCCGGTACCTAGAATGCTAATTCAATTATAGAATAGAATTTTACATTAACCCCCATACAACTGGCGACGGGAACATATTTTGTGGTAAGCTGGATCTGTCAGTCACTGAAAAGAACTCTGTCTACATGTCATATTGATGTTTATTAATAGTCCGAAATGAAGTGTTCTGCAGACCACAACACGGCCCCATTTTGACTTTAGAACTCCTATCTTTCATTCTCCATTGATTCCTCTTTTTATATCATCAATGTGGATGTTACGATGAATAGGGCTATAGAAACTACGTTACTTGACAGGTATTTTGTCGGCGGTATTCACTATCCATATTGTGTAAATATTCAAGCTCTTGTTGTCTTCCCGTTATTGTGTTCTCCCGACTGCCTGCATATTTCGCATCATGACCTCGATTCGCTATCGATACTCAGTTCACACTGTACTAGTGATGACGAGATACTTTACAACGTAGGTATCAGGAAACACCATTATTCAAATATAAACGACCTAAGGGCTTCGACCGATTGGGACAACGAATGGAAAATATAGTAGTAAATTTAGTGATAAGGGAGTTCTGTAAAATGCAATCGAAAACTGAGTTATGTACGGACAAATGGAACTCCCAAGCATTCTTAAAACAACGGGGGTTAAACTGTCTAGAGCGGAGATCTACCGACGGGGAGGCTAGCAATCGGAATAATTCTGCGTCTAAGTAGTACTATAAACGCTAAATTTGGACTGACATACTGGCTTCGCTCACGAAAGAAACTAATCAATTTTAGGTTTAAACAGACGTTCTGCATGAGAGGTTCATCGTATCAGCTTTTGTCCCAGACGTAAAGTTCCGTTGTATTATCTCGGTGTCAACACAACACCTTTTCTCGTTGTTCATTATCCATTATTGGACGAAATCGTTAAATTAACCCACTTTTCCATGTACACTTTGTCGGTGAAAGTTCGTATCAAACAAATTACGATGGCTATATTGTCTTAAATTGTTCAGCAATTAGTCTTCGAAACATAATTAAGGTGAATTTGAGATGACAAGAGTGTTGATAAGCGGAGTATGTATTTCTACAAATAGTGTTGGTATTCGTGTAGTTCGTGTGAGACACTCTCCTTTGATAGCACAAAACCACATCTTAAACCGAGACATCATTTTCGAGCATCAAATTAATGTCAGTGTCGTTAATCAAGGCGATTGACGGTATACTGTGATGTAAATGAAGATTGTGGCAAAAGACAGAGATGATTAATATCAAAGATGCCTCCTTATTACCGTGATTGTCCAGGGGAAAGCTCACTTGATTTGAATGAATCAACATTATATATAAAACAGGTGCACACTGAAGTGGCATCGGCTCGAACTCCACTGGGTAATTCTGTAGAATTACATACTCCGGGGAAGACTCGCCAATTCAGAAGAAGTGATAATAATTAGATGTAATAGCTTTTGACTTTACAAACACTTGTGAACTCCAGTGTAATTGTTTTTTTGTCCTAAGACTGAGACAAGCAAATGAACGAAAGTGACTGAAAGCCTACAGAGCAGCTCACAGTAGGCCTACATGTTCGGAGAGACATCTCATTCACAGCCTGTACTCGTGAATGTCAATAAACATTTCGGCTGAAAAATTGTAAATAAAATCACTAATACACATAAAGTATGTTTCAAAAGCTTAAATGAGGAGTTTTTCTATAATTCTGGTCTAAAATAATATCGAAGTACATAAAAAAGTTTGAGAAAAAACATTGAATTGTGAACAAATACTTAATGGCGAGATACTACTTTATTTGGGGAGTGAAAAACCACAAATATCTGCATAACACTATACTAATAAATGATGTTTCCAATACATAAATGAGGACTGTTTCTCCAGTTATGGTCCAGAATAATATCAAGATATATATAAAGTTTGAGAAAAAAAGAACCGTGGAAGATTAAAATAACGAATAGGAAGAAACTGCTTTATTTTGACAGAATTAAAAAAAACACCATTAATGCACTAAATCGTGTTTCCCATACACTGATATGGACGGTTTCTATTTAATTCTGGTCAATCATGATAATCAGATATGTAAAAAAAAAAAGTTTGAAAATATCAAGAATTTGGGGAACAAACAATTTTTTGGCAGAAAATGCTTGTTAGAAAGAATCTGCAATTTTTTAAATTTTCAATAATTTTTTATTTGTTATAACTTCAACTGCTGTATTTACAGATATTATACCCATTTTGGATTGAAAAAACTACACATTCTCTTTGGTTCATAGTCAAGTACATTTAACTGATATTTTGGGCACCAAGAGAATTTATTTACAAAAAAATTTCCACAAAGATCTCATTTGTATATGTATTCATAAACAGATTGCCATTGCCAACCCCCCCCCCCCCCCCAGATTTGGCCAATAGGAATACTATTGCCCACAGGGTAACTATGCCAAGAGGGTGACTATATTGTCAACAGGGTAACTATTGCCCATAGGGTGTCTATTGTTACCAAAATCATGGTGACTGTTGTCTTCTGGATTGGTTTATCGAATACCAATCAGTGTCTATGGTCTATCCACTACCAATCAGTGTCTATAGTCTATCCACTACCAATCAGTGTCTATGGTCTATCCAATACCAATCAGTGTCTATGGTCTATCCACTACCAATCAGTGTCTATGGTCTATCCACTACCAATCAGTGTCTATGGTCTATCCAATGCCAATCAGTGTCTATGGTCTATCCAATACCAATTGGTGTCTATGGTCTATCCAATACCAATCAGTGTCTATGGTCTATCCTATACCAATCAGTGTCTATGGTCTATCCAATACCAATTGGTGTCTATGGTCTATCCAATACCAATCAGTGTCTATGGTCTATCCAATACCAATTGGTGTCTATGGTCTATCCAATACCAATCAGTGTCTATGGTCTATCCAATACCAATCAGTGTCTATGGTCTATCCAATACCAATCAGTGTCTATGGTCTATCCAATACCAATCAGTGTCTATGGTCTATCCAATACCAATCAGTGTCTATGGTCTATCCAATACCAATCAGTGTCTATGGTCTATCCAATACCAATCAGTGTCTATGGTCTATCCAATACCAATCAGTGTCTATGGTCTATCCAATACCAGTCTATGGTCTATCCAATACCTATTGGTGTCTATAGTCTATCCAATAACAATTAGTGTCTATGGTCTATCCAATACCAATCAGTGTCTATGGTGTATCCACTACCAATCAGTGTCTATAGTCTATCCAATACCAATTGGTGTCTATGGTCTATCCAATACCAATCAGTGTCTATGGTCTATCCAATACCAGGCTATGGTCTATCCAATACCAATCAGTGTCTATGGTGTATCCAATACCAATCAGTGTCTATGGTCTATCCAATACCAATCAGTGTCTATGGTCTATCCAATACCAATTGGTGTCTATGGTCTATCCAATGCCAATTGGTGTCTATGGTCTATCCAATACCAATCAGTGTCTATGGTCTATCCAATACCAATCACTGTCTATGGTCTATCCAATACTAATCAGTGTCTATGGTCTATCCTATACCAATCAGTGTCTATGGTCTATCCAATACCAATTGGTGTCTATGGTCTATCCAATACCAATTGGTGTCTATGGTCTATCCAATACCAATCAGTGTCTATGGTCTATCCAATACTAATCAGTGTCTATGGTCTATCCTATACCAATCAGTGTCTATGGTCTATCCAATACCAATCAGTGTCTATGGTCTATCCAATACCAATCAGTGTCTATGGTCTATCCAATACCAATCAGTGTCTATAGTCTATCCAATACTAATTGGTGTCTATGGTATATCCAATACCAAATGATGTCTAGAGCTACATCACTGAGTGACCTGAAAGAAAAAGAGCAAATGCCAATCAGTCTTGTCTGTCAAATATACCTGAAAATGGCTTATACATACATCCATATACATAGTATTACATACATACACATACATACATATGTATGTACGTACATGTACATACATACATACATACATACATACACACATACATACATACATACATACATACACACACACATACATACATACATACATACATGCATACATACATACATACATAAATACATACGTACATACATAAATACATACATACATACATACATACATACATACATACATACACATACATACATACATACATACATACATACATACATACACACAGATATTTTGCGATGCATATAGCACTAATGAACCTTAGTTCAGTTGAGCTAAAAACACAATCATCCAGAGAAGTCATATACAGAAGTTGTTTGGTAAAAAGTGACGTCTAAAAAGTCAAAGACAGTACTAGTGCCACAAACCATAAATAAAATCTATGACACAATTGTAATCTCTCAAAAATCTCTAACATTGCATTCTGTGACTTCATCTTTTTCTCCTAAATTCGTTGTCCCGGAGCCATGACCTTTGCTAAACTTAATTATTACAGTTATTGAAATAGATTTCCTATTTATAATCCCAAATCTGCAAGGACAGACTATGTCATCAACCTATATTACTCACCTAATGATACAGGTACTCAGACAGACTTTTATCTTTGTTAGATTCGGGGGTGTATGTATGTGCTTGTACGCCATTAAACCAGTCCTCCAGCAGTTTTTTTACTGCCCTATTTTAGTAGAATGATAGGGCTCCGTCTTCAGAATTAAAACTGTCTTAAGTATGATAAAAATTGATGGTTTGAAAGTGGTCAAATTTGCAACGATCTGACACTGCAAATCACACCCCCAGGCACTACAATATATCACAAAATTAAAGCACGAAGCGAATTTGGTGAAATTCAGTCGAAAATAGAAATTTTTTAGGTAGGAAATTGTTCTGATTTGTAAGTATTTATGATAATAAATTGATTTCAAATTGGAAGGTGTTAAATATTTAGAGTTCTCAGGAGGTTGATAAAACTGTTATTATTTTGTGATATACAGTAAGCCGGGTGAAGCAGTCGGGTTAATTGTCTCGAGTTATACTTGACATGCATGAATGACATCGTACACTGTACATGTCTTGTATGACTTCGAAACTAGGTCTATCAACCAATTCAATGTTCATTAGCTCTCTTTAAGCCATTTTATGGTGTAAAGTTTGAAGCCCTTTGATCTTGTAGTATCATTGGGTTCACACACTTACACTTCCTGTGGGGTAAAAAGTCACGAATTCGGCTGCGTCTCGCGTGTTTCTGATATCTCAGAATCATACTTGATACATATCCGAGGTGAGGTGGAATGAAAAAACTCACATCAGATAAATTTAACCGATGCGAGACAATGAAACTTATGCATATATCGTATTTAATATTTTAGGAATCAGAGATTAAGATATTTTTATATTTGCGTAAGATACACACAGGCAGACTAATTAATTTGTACAAAGTTAAACAGATGAAAACCCGAGCATCTGGTTACTCTTAGTAAACTGATTATTTTCAGTTTGAAAGCGATTCATTTCTCATTTCAAGGGGTTGAGTACTAATTGCGTCATGACCTCGTCATTAATAGTTCACCCCAACTATTGTATTTGTGAAATTAAAGCCGACCTTTGACCTCTCTAAGATGGATGAGAAGTGTCACAAATGGGACGTGTGTGTGCGTTTCTCTCTACTCAGGGAGTGCAGCTGGAGGTCATACAGGTAATGTCTGAAAACATTTATAATATTGGTACATTTGGTGTTTTCTCAAAAAATTCCACTTTGGGAGCAAAACCACTTGGAAATTCAAACTTTCTTCACTTGATTTCGACATGTTTTAAGTATGTTTATGTTGAGTTAAGTGTTTCAAGTTTGGTTGAAGTGTTTCACATTGGGGTTGAAGTGTGCCACATTAATTTAAGTGTTTCATGTTTGGTTTTAAGTATGTTTATATTGAGTTAAGTGTTTCATGTTTGGGTGAAGTGTTTCCCATTGGGGTTGAAGTGTGCCACATTAATTTAAATGTTTCATGTTTGGTTTAAGTATGGTATATTTATATCGAGTTTAAAACCAACCCACACCAAATTCAATATGCATAATTAATGTGTTTTGATAGTAGTAAAGTTGTTGTGTTTCATCATATTGCGTGTACATGTACCTTCAATCCGTGAAACCTGAAGCAGAATTTCTGGCTCTGCAACAAAATTTTATCATCTGGCTAGACAAAGATCTTACCAGTAGTGCTACATTTTATCATCTGGCTAGACAAAGATCTTACCAGTAGTGCTACATTTTATCATCTGGCTCAACAAAAATCTTACTTGATATAAACTTTGCTACATTTTATCATCTAGCTTGACAAATATCTTACCAACAGAGATATTAGTTTTAGCGAAACAATAACAATGTGGGTAAGACTTTTGTAGCACCACACGATAAAATGTAGTAATGTTTAAGATTTTTGTCAAGTCAGCCCATGAAATGTAGCAATGTGGGTAAGATTTTTGTTGCGACAAACAATGCAATGCTATGTTTCAGGTTTCATAATTTTAATTGTGTTGTCTTTCAGAAATGTTTGATACTTTATGAATATTAATTTTTGTCTTACGCTACGATATCAAAGTATACAATCTGACATTAATTCATACTCTTACTTCTGTCAGCTGCTGCCATCCAGGGATTTCAAAACTTTTTCCGTGTTTTCTTTATGGCAAATTGATTTCTATGACAACAACAAAGTGATTGGTTGATTTCAAACCACTCTGTGATTGGCTGCTACTGACATGTCATGTACTCTACATGGTTAGTTGACAGATTGGTTTAACCTTTGACCTTTACAATGATACCATTCATCACTTCCAATTTAAAAGAGATGTTCAAAAAAACTTCAACAAATTTAGATATTTAAAAGCATGGGAAAAAACTAAAGTCAAAATGTACTGGTACTTTCACACCTCCTCTAAGTACAATGATACATGTATTTTGTGAATAAATGTAGGCTATATTAAGAAGGCTGATAATAGGAGAGAGAGAAAAGGGAGTTGGGTTAAATAATACCGTATTTTAGAAGTTGATGGTAGTTGAGTCGGTGTAAACATCATATTTCAAAGACAAATTTGTGATATTGAATTTCACCACCTACCTATATATTTCTATTTTTTCAGTCCCCTTCTTTTCTTTCTACCAGTATTAATATTTTCGGCTGTAAGGCTTACTGTCTTTTGTTGTTTGGGTTAACAAAAGTTTCAGCTTGGTGATAAAATTTTTTGTGTAAAACCATCAAATTATTGTCATAAATATTTTGTTGTGAATTCACATTTTTTTAATATTGCAGGGTTAATGATCGTTGTCATGACCTGAATATCCGACCTGAAAGTTATGAGGTTTTCTTTGTATTTCATTTTTTTCTGTTTTTAGAGCCTGCAAAAGGGGATATTTCTCCAAGATTTGTAAATAAAATAAATAAAATAAATATCTAAAAGAACTGCATAAATGAAAGTACAAATAAATGGTAAATAAATGAACAAATAAATGTGTAACTGTTTTCATTCCTAATGTACGATTAGGCGTAAGGTAGTTTTTTTAATTTACATTCTGCCAGAGATAATTTTGAAGGGAAAGTTGTAATTTTTACAAATAAACGGGTTCAACTTCCTATATACTGTACATACAGTCATGGATGATATTTTGATATCTGAGTTATACACGCTCCAGGAATATGTCACAGAAAAACCAAAAACTGTAGTTTACGTTCTAAACTGCCTCCTGTGGAATAATTTTCCTGAAAATTTACAGAGAAAATATTTTTGAATATATCAAATTTATTTTTACTGATAGTTGGTTGCTGCCATGGTGACATTTCTTTGCTTTGATTTACTTGTAGTCCAAAGCAATCCATTTATTTTACAGGCTTGATTATCAATCACAGTAAAAACATAGAAAATCTGTCTTTCTGACATGAAATAAAAATATCGTAATATGGCCGACCAGATGGTCTGAAATAAAATTCTCCATCAAATTGGCAAATTGTTCTGGGTCAGTGCAAAAATAGTGAGATACTAATAACTTGAACCAACATGTCTGGCTGATAACACTATAGATTGATGCCGTTATTATTTTTTATGGTCGTTACAAATATATTTTTTGGAGGAAATCTGATTTTTTCTGTAAATATGTTCCGGCTGTGCAATTGTGAGTATGTAAAATCTGCCGGGGCAAGAATGATTAAAGGAGTGACATAAAAATAAATAGGAAAGCAAGTTGGAGACATGGGATTAAACAATTTTTTTTCAGAAAAATTATGTTAGAACTATGAAGTAGTGAATTTTGTTAATCTGTCGGGCAAAAATATTTAAATGGGAACACAAAAAAGGATGTTTTTTTTTTTACTTTTTGGGGGCATTCAAGATGATTATTCTATTGTTATTGAAACAGCATGTATAAATCAATATTTATCAAACTTCACAATAATACCCTGTCCAAGTTGCCCCTTTAAAGTACATTACGATTTGCTTTTGTCACTGAAAATTAGTTTTTTTTTTTGAAAGACTAGATTTTGCCCATTTTGAGTCTGGTGTATTGCGTTAATGTATAGCATTGTTAGAAAGGTTTTTATTAAAGCTGCACTAGCTGCAACTGGAATATTTTTTGAAACTGTTTTGTTAGATCTAATGATTTACTTGTAATATTGTATACAATGAACAGTATTCAATCACCTGCTGGTAAATAGTTTTGGCAGTTCTGGAACTCTTTCTTGGTTGTCAAGGCCGAGAACCAACACAGACAAACGATGACCGACTCGGCTTAAACATCTTTGTGTAGCTGTATACAGAGTATGGAACAATAAATCCAATCAAATTACTTTTTGGGTCCATACCCTAAAATCAGCACCCCAGATGAATCACAATTGCAACTTTAACTATACCATCTATAAAACAGACCTCAAAGTGACATATACAATATCTAATTATTGATATTTTAACAATTTTCAGTGAATATATTGCTGGTTGTCTGATTGAAAAAATAATGATATCCAAGTTAGAGCAGAGGTTGAAAGGTATATTTTAACGTGTTTTTTTTCTTCAAATAAGGAAAACTTAGACTTATATAAGAAATTTGGGTTTACAGTGATATGGAATTAGAGATTTTTCTAAAAATCTTAAGCTTGAGATCGATGCACATGTCTCAAGTTATAAGCTTGAGATCGATGCACATGTCTCAAGTTATTTTTTCAGAGTTTTCTTTCTAAATAAACAATGAAAACTGAAAACCTGACGACTGTGTTTTTGTTGACAGTATCACTGAATTCATTTATCACAATTAGTGAAGTTAACTGAAAATTTCAGCATTTTTAGGTTTAGAATTTATTCAGACTGAAGACAACATTTAAAATATCTATACTTTCTATGGTAATGCACGCTTTTGAAAAGTAGGAAAAATGAGGTTATAATTCCCTTTTTTTCATGATCATCAACTATTTTCCAGTGTCAAAAAATGGTATTTATAAGCTCAAAATTATGAATCAACAGCGATTCTATTAAAGCTAGGGAAAATAGAGATATACAGATATCCCCATCTAGCTCTATATATACACAATAAATTCTACAAATTTCATACACATTCGTTGTTAATTTTTGCGTCTATTTTGAAAATGTATGGTACTGAACATTTCTCACTTTGTACACACGAAACAGACAAAACCCACAAGTAGCTCAATAAAACATGTCTACTTTTTTTGTAAAATTTTACCGATTATTCAAAAATTAATGACCGAATTGCAAGGTTACTTGTTGAGGCAGTAAAGTGTCGTACGTTAAAACAAACCGGTATGATTTCACAAACGTATTCACTGTCTAATATTGCTACAAATATTTAAAATATTGAAGGTCAGATAATAATTTACTATATTACATGAGTACTATTAGGTTGTAATATCTCATGTATTTTATATGAATGACTGGTTTATGAGTCTCACATATTTTCTACTTTGCCTGACACTGGCACGTTTTTTAAACAGGCAAGTATACAAAATAGCAGGGTTCTTCAAGGGTATAGTGTTAACTTAGAAAACAGTCCATCTGATTTCCTCAAATCAATATTTCACCTGGGTTTCTAAATACTGTTTTTATCAGGGGTGTTCATTTGGTCAAATCTAACTAGTTTGTGAGCTTGACCATACAGGTATTTTACTAAAAATTGTCTTTCAAAATTACTCACATGATTATTATAAGAAACTGTACATATATTTTACAAATTATCCCCTCTGCTATAGGTGAGGTTCTAAACCTTTCCAATGTTTAGTTAGGATTCCTACCTGGATTAATTTATTATGAATATACCCCAGGTCTCTCCCATACTCACAAAGTGTCACACACACATGCACATATGCATACACACACACACACACACACACACACACACACACACACACACACACACACACACACACACACACTCAATGTATACAGACACATATACTCATATCAGTGTCAGACATGCAGAGGGACACTCATACATACACATGCACAACACACACACACACACACAGGATCTTTCATATAATGCTATTTGTAACATTACAAATACAAGGTACCCCTCCCCCTTTGCTGGCACCTCATCCCCAGCATGCAAATAACCTATTTTGTATGATATCCTTATAATACATACTATGACATATACCATTTATCTGATTGTCAACCCCTTCTAACCACCCATCCCCCACTCACACATAAATGTGGTCTTCACTCAGTACTGCCACGTATGATAAAAAGAGGGGCTATGCACTACATGTATATTGTGTTGTACAAAGACATCTGACCACAATAATAAAACAGTTTGACTTCCAAGATATTGTACCCTACTCACACAGCATCATCACATTACATGATATATCGATGCCACCATAACTGTGCTGAAAATGATTTATTATCAAATATGAGAGCTTTTCTGTGCGCAATACTCTAAAAGAACCTTTACGGGGAGGATATACTAGTAGGTCTGTGGGACCTCATTCAGTGGTGAAAACAATCCAATACAACATACACTCAGTTTTAACAACATGCCCGTGCATTGTAAAGATTCAGTGTGTGAACAAAAAGAAGAGAAAAGAAATAAAGTGAGGCGGTGAGCGAGGACACTGTCTATGTCCGTCCATGGTAATGGAACGGACTAAGGAGATTTCCAAATTAAACCCCGGTTATTGATGCTCATTGAGAGCACTCATGCAAACAGTCAAGTCGTCTACAGTCAATCATTTTCTCATCGGCTGATATTATCTACAAGCATTCATGCTTAACATCAAGCCTTTAGTTTTCAATCAACACACCTGCCATTTATACCTAATTAATGAGTTCAATTCTTTGGACGTTTTACAAACTCATCTAAAGAACTATGGTAACAAATTGGAACGAGACAGTTGGCATACTGGAGACCTATTCATAGTCACTCTACTGTATAGAAGATAGCCAAATGAAATGCAAAAAAAAAAAAGCAATAAAAACAGAAGTTGGAGAAATTAAAAAACCACAATTTGTATGATGATGGAAAAGTACAATGTTCCCGTTTGGAAGAAAGATGAAATATATGTTCAAGTACGATAAAATATAAGAAATGTTTACAAGAACTCAAAACTTTGGATAATGCAAATGAAAACAGAGGGTGAAGAAATTAAAATAAAATAAAAAAATCACAATATATGATAATGTAAATGTGAAACAGTGAAACATCTCATTCTGACAAAAAGATGAAATATCAAAAATATTCAAATTTTTTATGAGAACACAAAACTTCAGATATTAAAACAAATGAAAGATAAGTCAAAGAAATGAACTTAAAATCACAATATATGATAATGAATTGATTAAAAAAAAAGAACACAAACTTCCTGTAAGCAAAGTGAAATAAATGTCAAATAAATTCATTAAAGAACCACTATCTATAAGTGTAATGTACCCTTTGAAACAGTTAAAACACTGGAAATGTTTACGAGAACAAAAAACTTTGGATTATGGCAAATAAAAACAGAAGTCAAAGAAAGTAATTAAAAAGATCACAATATATAAGTGCAATATGACCTTCAAAATGATAAAATACAGGAAACAATGAGAATACAGAACTTTGGATAAGCAAATGAAAACAGAAGTCAAAGAAATTTATTAGAAAAACTACAATAAACAAGTGTAATGAACCTTCCAAAAAATAAGATAAAATACATGAAACATTTACGAGACACTAAACATTGATAGCCATGTCATATTTGTATAAAGATACGCTGTAAACAATGGACCTGATACGATGAAATAGATATAGGAACATCCTTTCACAAAATTAACACAAAGACAACATTTTGGCCTCTAAGTTGTTGTGTGATAGTATAGCCAACAAAAATGTTGCTGGTCTGACCGCTTTGACAGATCTAAAATTATCGCACAGGAGTTGATCAACACATATACAGGCTGATATCAACAATGATCATTTCTCTATTCACAATACAGAGTTTGAATGTACTAGATAAGTGTGCCCATAAAATAGTAATTAACATATCTAAAATAAAATTCACTAATGTTGTCAACATTGTTCAAAACATGAATGAACAGATATCATAAAAGTTTGACATGTACCGGTAACAACGTCCTCCTAATATTTCACACCTTTAATGATAAAATAACATTAATTGTGAAAATTATTGTAAAATGATATTTAAGGCATTTGACATTTATATATTGAAAAGTAAAAATATTGATGAGACTGAAGAGCTATGGACGGACTACAAAATATCCATAATTTCACTGAAGCTAGGGAGTTACTGGTTCGGTTTAGGATAGGAAGAGACCCCCTAGGCAAAATTTTGATGAGACTGAATAAATGGGGACTGACTACAAAATATTCATAATTCTACTGAAGCTAGGGAGTTATTGGTTAGGTTTGGGATAGGAATAGACCCCCTAACATAAACATGGTTTCTACCATCAATGTCATAGAACTATTGTAATACGCTTCTTCTAAATTCCTGCTAAATAATTCATTTTATTTACCTACCTTTTTACATTCAACGTTATTTCCTTGTATTCGCGAATTTCTTCCAAAAAAAAAAGAAAGAATGGTAAATTTCATGAGGAACTGCATTCGCAAGTGAGTCATCATTGGTTGTAAATACAAAGGGACTGTTCAGAGGTCGTCCAATACGCATGCCCGGCTGAAGTTTTCTATTTGTTGACAAACATGACATATCATATTGCGATCACTGTGTAAAACTGCTACCCAAAATGAATTTGACTTTTTAGCATGATGATACCAAAGCTCACTTGGAGAAAGGGAAGTTTTGTTTTAAAGTTCCTATACAGTTTACCTGTTAAATGACAAGATCAAAAGTTCAATGTAAGATAACAAAAACTCAATTCTTTTAGTATAGTCCTCGGATCCCTCCCCTCCAACTTAACTGACCAAAATTAAAAATTATTTCAGACAGCAAAATCAATTTTAAATCAGTATGTAGTTATGTTATGTTATGTTATGTTATGTTATGTTATGGGTTGTTATGTTATGTGTTGTTATGTGTTGTTATGTTATGTTATATTATGTGTTGTTATGTTATGTGTGGTTATGTTATGTTATGTGTTGTTATGTTATGCTATGTGTTGTTGTTATGTATTAAGGTGTCCTACGTGGACTTATCAAATTATACAATACTTAAATAAAATTCATGAAAAAAAAGAGCCACACCCAGCCCTCTGTCTTCTAGGGTAGTGATACTAGTAGTACTGTAGTAATACTATGAATACAAAGCCCTCGTTTGCAACATGTACTTTTAATAGAGCCAAGCATTTTATACTATATAGTGAAAGTTCTTCCATTTCTTGATGTGATGACTTTCTTTCATAGAAATATTTCTATTTTGGGGAATAAAAACAGATTCCATTCAAAGTAAAATAATTTTTGTTGTGTGAGAACTAAAATGGTACCCCTCTCAATCTGCACAATTTTTCTCCTACATTGTACTAACGATTTCACCCTAAGGTTATCATACAGTAGGACTTCAAGGTCACATGTGTATGAATCAGTCAACTGCACTTTCAACTAAAAATGTATTCACCACTTCTTTGATTTTGTTTTCACTGCCGACCCTAACTTTTTTTTTACGTATTCAAGAAAAAAATAATAAAATTGCAACAATTGTGAAATCTTGCCAGAAATAGTGGATCCGGAAACTGACATCAATTTAAAAAGACAATATAAAACTGTTCTTCCAATCTGTAATGGCTGTACATCTGATGAGAAGAAACCAATAACACAGAGACCATTTGGAAAACAATGGAAAACATAACTACCTTACCATGTAGAAACCATGTAGAAACTGCATGTTTTAAAGATAGCAAACATGCTTGCTACATTTTCTCTGAATGGGGAATTACATGTTGTATATAGAGGCGCTGAACTGTACACTGTTCATAATATAGAGATGTTCACAGATACACTTTATAATGTGGAGATATTCAGAGCTCTGAACTGTATACTGTTCATAATATGGAGGTATTCAGAGCATTGAACTGTACATTTCATAATATGGAGGTGTTCAGAGCATTGAACTGTACACTGTTCATAATATGGAGATATTCAGAGTATTGAACTGTACACTGTTCATAATATGGAGATATTCAGAGCATTGAACTGTACACTGTTCATAATATGGAGGTATTCAGAGCATTGAACTGTACATTTCATAATATGGCGGTATTCAGAGCATTGAGCTGTAAACTGTTCATAATATGGAGATATTCAGAGCATTGAACTGTACGGTGTTCATAATATGGAGGTATTCAGGGCATTGAACTGTACACTGTTCATAATATGGAGGTATTCAGGGCATTGAACTGTACACTGTTCATAATATGGAGGTATTCAGGGCATTGAACTGTACACTGTTCATAATATGGAGGTATTCAGGGCATTGAACTGTACATTTCATAATATGGAGATATTCAGGGCATTGAACTGTACACTGTTCATAATATGGAGGTATTCAGAGCATTGAACTGTACACTGTTCATAATATGGAGGTATTCAGGGCATTGAGCTGTACACTGTTCATAATATGGAGGTATTCAGAGCATTGAACTGTACACTGTTCATAATATGGAGGTATTCAGAGCATTGAACTGTACACTGTTCATAATATGGAGATATTCAGGGCATTGAGCTGTAAACTGTTCATAATATGGAGATATTCAGGGCATTGAACTGTACACTGTTCATAATATGGAGGTATTCAGAGCATTGAACTGTACACTGTTCATAATATGGAGATGTTCACAGATACACATAATATGGAGGTATTCAGAGCATTGAACTGTACACTTCACAATATGGAGGTACATGTATTCAGAGCATTGAACTGTACACTGTTCATAATATGGAGGTGTTCAGAGCATTGAACTGTACACTGTTCATAATATGGAGGTATTCAGAGCATTGAACTGTACACTGTTCATAATATGGAGATATTCAGAGCATTGAGCTGTAAACTGTTCATAATATGGAGGTATTCAGAGCATTGAACTGTACATCTGTTCATAATATGGAGGTATTCAGAGTGTTGACAAGCAGAAAGAATTTAAAAAGATAAATTTGATCTAAAAACAAATTTAATGTTTTTTTGTAAGTTTTTGACAAATGGTCTGCTGAAATTAGGAACATTTAAAGGTTGAAATTTTAGATACTTTAATAAAAATTACACGTTCGACACAAATCTCATGAAAATTACACTTTTTGTTGATGCAAAGTCTCAGAGAAGTGACATGTTTGACAAAAACTGGCTGGATAATTACAATTTTATTTCAAAAAGTTTCAAAAAAGTGATATGTTTGATGCAAACTTGCTGGAAAAATCATAATTTTGACTCAAAAAGTCTAAGGAGAATTAGTTTTTCAGGAAAATTACAAGTTGGAACGGACGTATCAGAAAAGTTACAAGTTTGATGTACATATATAGTCTCTGGAAAATGACAATTTTGATGCAAAGTCACTTAGAATCAGTACTTTTAATCAATTGTTCAATTGCAAACATTGAACTTACAATTGCAACAGGTAAAAACATGAAATCGGAAAGTGATCGGTTACCAGGGGCAGTACATTTAGTCCATCTGTCAAGGATACTCTACTCACAACCTATACACCGATAACTATTACTCATGCAGGCTACCAGTAACAATGACAAATTTCAACGGATAATACAGTTTTTCTGTCATAACAAAAAACAGTAAGTGAATGATTGCGACAAAACAAGTGATGAGACAAAGGGTATCTGAACAACGCTATTCAATTCTCGTCGATACCCATATAAGTTAAAGCACTGAGTGTATGAAAGAGAGTACGGATAATTTCAGAGTACAATAACAAACCCAGACATATGTTTCAACTTTCTATCAATGACCTGACAGGGGGAAAACTGAAGCTAAACAAACAAACACAGCGCGAGGCTTTTGTCAATTTTCGTTACAAAATAGCCACATTGCCATGTTTCTTTAGAGAGCCATGCTAGCAGAAGTAATTGGATTTTCACAAGACAAAGTGGTGCCATTTGATTCTGGAACAATATGGTGTGTGTTTTTTTTATGTGACTTTATTAAAGTGGCTTTTGGCTGTACCACAAAGCTAAGTACTTCCACGTTTAAACTGAATGACTGCACAATAACATGCCAAGGTGTACATCTCACACTAGCTATTAAACACACAAAATATACACACAACATCACGTAAAACAACAATTTTTGATCAGTTTAAAACACCTACACAGTCAATCTTATGATGTTCACCTTTAAAGGTACAGTTAACAATCAGAAATCTCCAAAATTCTGCCTGATTTCTCCACCTGTTATCATGTGATGATGTTTCCTGAACGTCAACAAAAGGTACACAACAGACAAAGTTTTGGAACGCTAGCCTATAAACTATATAATACAATATATAGGATATACTATATCATGTAAATAATCAATTTTGGATCAGTATAAACACCAACAAGTGATCTCCAGCAATTTTGAAAAAATAAGGTATCTCAGCATGATTTGCCTTTGTGAACCAATTTGTAGAGCGAGTGTTCTATGGAATGACATTCTTAGTACGCTTATTCATCCTTTGTTTGTGTGTGTGAAGATATTTCAGTTCTGGCCGATAAATCCAATTTTTCTGCCTGACTTAATAAACTGAAACAACTTCCTTGCCTCATATATTCTGCTATTCATTTGAAACGGTTGGTTTTTGTTGTTGTTGTTGCTATTTTTAGAATAACTCTGTAGATGGTTGAAGTCTGCCTCAGGGGGGAGACGGAACAGGCATTTGAGTCAGGATGTACAAAGCAAACAAATTTAGATAAATATTGTAAGGTTATGTACTCTTTGTCTGTGCATACAACAGTAACTTTGGGGACAAACTTGCTTCTGGTATGCATTCATGCTAGCTGCCACAGTTTTTTTTCCATTTAGTGAATTTTAGCATTGGTTGGACCGTAGTTCGATCAGTACATAAACACAAAAGATGTCTGCACAATGCATACGTCATGATGTCATGAAATATTTTACCGTGCTTTAGCCAGCTGTGCATGCACTTACCTGTTTGTGCAATTGTATGCCAAAGCAAGTAACATTACTGAAGAAGTGTTGCACGTACAGTCAAGGAAAGTTGTACATACTCTTACTATATTTCATACAAAAGTACAACTTACAATATTTTTGTTCTCCTAGGTCCTGATTCGAATGCCTGTAGGCGGGGGATGAATGACTGCTGTGTCCGAGTCTATCTGCGAACCTTTCAAAATTGCTCAAGCTAGCTACACCATAATTGTTTGTGTTGATTGACAAATAATATGTGACAAATTGCTACAAATACGTTCGTCCTGGTACCTAATCTTCAACACATGGCAAGGGGGTATGGTTAATTAATTCTTTTGACTTGACAACCAACAAGTCTTTGTGCAGGAAATGAGAAGGAAGGCAACCAATTCACCTCAAATAATGAAACCCTAAATTGAAAATGTTGGAAGTATACAACTACTTGTATGCAGTGGAAACAATCCATTTATCATGCTATAATAAGCTAAAATATTGCCAAAACTACACATATTGTATATAGTCAAAGCTAAGACAGATGTTTATGCTTGGATCTGGTGACCTTTGACCCCAGACAGTCAAAGCAGAAAACATTCCCTTTCTTGGGTTTTCTTTACGACGCCATATTGTTGGAGTTCTATGCATGCAGGATGGCAGTCTGTTTATTACCCCATTCATCAAACGCCTCTAAAATGTCGGGTCATTTCTATTCCTCAAAAATAGCATTTTAGCAAATTTTTTTAAAGAACATCTATAAACATGCATGGTTCTTTTGGTTGGAATCACAAATATAACGTTTTACTATACTATGTATAAAAGGTTTAATTTTTGGTGATTTTGGGCACACAAGTTTTGTAACAGACAGGGTCCCTTGAGGATTTGGTAGAATTTAGCATTGTATGACTAAAAACCATCTGAACTTTGTTATTACAACAAAAGCCACACTAATCTTTCAGACATGTGGCATCTGTGACTGGCAAAGAAAAGGTATTTTATTTTAAAGGCCAAACTAAAGGTGAGCAGTCCTAATACCCAATTCCATCTCATGGCTATGATGCTTAGAAATATTGTCCAAATTTGGAACTTTCAACCACACAAAAAGGGGCTGCAATTTGGGCACACTTGGCAAGGAAAAGGAAAAGCACGTCTATGGAATTAATGACGTTTTACTTTCTTATAAGTTGTGAAAAGTTCGCTACACTTCTTTATCATGGTGAGTCTCTGGTAGGCAAGAAATAGCATGATTTTGACATATGACATTTGACCTTGAAGCTCTTAACCTCATCACATTCATTAAAACTCAGTAGTTCAGGGCTTGAAATTAACTTTTTTGTTTGGTGGGCTACATGTTTCAGAAATTGGTAGTCCAAGGATGGTGACCAATAGTCTCATATTCAAAACAGAGAACATTGGAAATGTATTCGTTATTAAAATACTTTTATATCTTTAAATCTTCCATTCTTTCAATCATCACATAATCACTGTTAGTCTGAGTGGGCTACCAGATGCAAATTATAGTCGCCACATGACAAGAATTGGTAGTCTGTGGACATGGGACTATACTGTTAATTTCGAGTCCTGTAGGTGTCATTATAATAATCTTTATCTATACTGGATAGTTCTTTAAGCATATAAACACTTGTCTCCTAAGAAGTCCAGTGAGGGCCATCCCTCATGGGTTCAGTGGTAATGCAGGAAGAAACCGGAGTACCCAGGGAAAACCTGTGTTTTTCGGTAGAGTCAAACTGAACGACACTCTTCTTACTTACAGCGTGGTAAATTTAATCGAACCCTGAATGGGGTTCGAACCCCCGACCGCAGTGGTAAGAGGCAAGTAGTTTAATCACTCGGCCACCGACAACCCTTATATATATACTGTTTGGTTGTTGACAAACAAAATACATTACAATCAGCAACAAAACTTTTACCCTTTCCAAATTCCAACCAACCACCTGTTGAATTTGGTTTATTTGTATGACCCCCCACAATTCACTTTGGGGGAAATTCTTAAGTAAAACAAAGTTTTGTTTGACTATGACCACTTTGTAGCATAAAGGATCATAAGATGGGCACCACTTTGTTGTTGAGACAACAATATGACGTCTGAACCAGAAGAATTGTTGAAATCTTGTATGGTACTACATAGGCAATTAATTTTAAGTGTGGGGGTCATTTTGAAGGGATGGGGTGGGGAATGAGAATTTTTACAAAGAATTCAACTCTTAATTGAAATTTATCTTTCACATTATTTTTATTTGAAATAATTTTAGCCAGAATGGCTAATCTTCCTACTATTCCAATTTGAGAGTAATAATATACATCAAAAGGCAATATACCAAAACCTAGGAAAAAACGCAAATCTTTTCTCTCACTCTCCTAACCTCCCTCTGGTTTGTTTTGTTTTGTTTTGTTTTGTTTGTTTGTTTCTGTATGTGATTTACAAATCATATCTTCTCTAATTTTTTTAGTAGTGTATGTATTTTAATTTTCTGTTAGTGCTGCTCTTAACATGTTTAGTCAGCCCCTGATACAAAAGGGATGCAATAAATAAATAAATAAATAAATATATAAATAAATATATAAATATATATATATAAATAAATATGCAATATGATGTTCAAAAGAACAAAGGAGACTTCACCACAAAGCATGAAATTATTTTTAAAATTTTGAAGTTGATATTTGAAATGTAACTCTTCATTTAGAGTTTTCTGTGGAAACTGCAACCAATACTACCATGATGAGCTGGAGACTTGGACTTGAGAAATTTAAAATTGCGATTGACCTTTTACTGTTGCAGATCGATTCTGTTTAATATTACTATACTCATTTTCATTTTGTTCCTGCTATTGTTTTTTAGACCTTGAAGAACTGACCTCAAGTGTGAAGTTGAAATGTTGAATAAATGGATAAATAATATGTTTTAATATAGATTAAAAAACTTCTTTATTTATCGTTTTTAACAGCTGGTAGGGATTGAGTTGAAAAAATTAACATGATCTGGCTCATTTTAAACAATAAGTGTTAATTAACATATGTGGCATTCTGTGTCCTAATCTATAGTGTCACATCTTGTATAGACAGATATCTCTAATTATACTGCAACATGCCAATCTTTTACATATTTACATATATTGTAATTAATATGACTAATCTGTGATAACCTTTGACCTCATCCGTGTTTTACTACAGATGGGACATTTACTTCATGTCGGAGTTAGATCTGTAATCCGGAAATAACCGATGTGTAGTTTTTTTACTCACAGTTGTATAAAACTGTAATTAATATGTAATTAAGCCATGATTGGCCTTGACCTTGGCTCTCACACAATGCATGAGATATCTTTTTTTCAAAAATGACAATTTATGTATGTCAAGTTTTATCAGCTCTCCACTCAACTCCTGTTACCAATATTATGGTTATTGGGTATTGAAAACTATGCAAGGTTTTCCACAAATGTTATAACCCAATATTATGAAACAGGGTACCGGGTATAGAAATCTGTAAAATTTTACCAGATCCCCTTATCTTCCTTTTAACAATATTATGAAAGAATACAGAAATTTACCCAAGGTTTACCAGATAACTCTTCCCCTTCTGTCACCAATATTATGGTACACAGTATGAAAAACCATACAAATTTTACAAGATTCCCTCCTCCCCTCTGTCACCAATATTATGGTACACAGGAAACCACACAAATTTTACAACATTCCCTCCTCCCCTCTGTCACCAATATTATGGTACACAGTAAGGAAACCACACAAATTTTACAAGATTCCTTCCTCCCCTCTGTCACCAATATTATGGTACACAGCATAAAGATCTATACAGGTATTCTCAGATTTTGCTATATGACTGGGAGTTCCAAAATTATGGTACAAGGTAAGAAAGCCTATACCAGATTTTCCTACTTTGTTGCCGATGGTTACCACAGCTTAGATGGAGCTACAACACCGATATGACACAGATCATACGCCTGTCTTCTCATTAGCAACTTACATTCATGTAACATTATATATAACTTGCAATCATTCTTGTCATTAATTTTTCACTTGCACACATTTATGTTCATCAGCTATTAAATATAAGTAAAGTCACCGTGACAACACAGCTGATCTTAAGTCATAAACGCTTCACGAAATTTAACGATATAATATTTCTCTGTTTGTCAACAAAAAATAAACCGTCCCAAAAAAAAAAAAATCAAATTTATGCTCCAACTTGTGGAATGGATTTATAATTGTACAAACACTTCTGACCACTATTTACATGTGTCCCTATGAATTATTCTGTGTGATAACATCTGACGCCTATAAAATACATGATGTAGACAGTTTGACGACATCAGCAAGATTTCACTAATGACTGAATTTCTGTTCAAATCATAGACAAATCACTCGCAATTATTGTTAATAATAATTACTATCTGTTATATTTACAGTAAGGGTGATACTAAATTGGTTACAGCTGTATTAATAATTATGTTTTCTAATTTCATTTTTCATAGTTTGTTTTTAGAGAATGGCTTACAGGGTTTTATTTCCACATAAGTGAGATAGTTAATTTCGTTCATAAGTTTATTAATTTCATTTTCATGTACTTTATTCAAAAGAGAATTGCTTACAGGCTTTTATTTCTGAATACATGAGAAAGGTCATCTCATCATTCATATATTACAAATTTCATTTTTCATAATTTTTTTTTTAGAAAATAGGTTACAATTTTTGCCTATTAAAGTTAGAAAGTTTATTTCATTCATATATTACAAATTTAATTTTTCATAATTTTTAGAAAATAACTTACAGCCTTTTCTTTCATATATATCCTAACATCATATTTCATACACTTTGTTGAGAATTGCTTGCAGCTTTTTATTTTCACATATAAAGTGAGAAAGTTGAGAAAGTCTATTTAAATAAGTATGACAATTCAGCTTATCAAAATATCTTGTGTTTTGGTTAAATTTCTAGTTGTCAAATTAAAGTTTTTTATCAAATGCAAAAACAGTTATGCAGCATGATGAACATCGATATCAGTTTTATATATTTTTAAAGAGCATGACAAAATATATATTTTGATATAAAGTGCAAGAATGCGATACAGTTCTGAATATAAATACATTTTTTTTTAAAATACTGATGTATTGACATTACTAGACACATGGGTGTATGTATGATAATCCTAACTTTGAATCAACAGATAACTACTGCTATTATCAACTCCTACTTTCCATAAGTGACTGCTGTACTGTGTCTTGTACACATACAGGTTTGTTATATCTTACCTCCACCTATTATGCCAATGGTTTAGGATTGAAATTTAGGTCTGAAAAACAGTTATCTGGCAGATATTGAGTTACAGAAAATTTTGGTCCAGAACAAAAGAATGATCCCATGTAATCCTTATAACACCACTGATAAGATAATACTAATTTGAGAACCTGGGATTGAAACCCTGGCCTTTAAGAGTACTAAAAAGATCTTACATTAATACACATTACACTTTTTATGGCCTGTTTTTTTCTGCTTTTTTTTGTACCCTAAATCTTTTTGTCAATGTGTATGGGACATGTAATATATGATTTGTTAGACAGAGAGTTACCATCTCACTATATAATGTACTAATATATGTCTGTGACAGTTTTGATGTGCATAAGTAACTGTGTTCCTTTAGTTTTGCCTATAACCCCCCCCCCCTCCCCCCACCCCCAACTCAGACTATAAAGGCTAAATTTATATTTATTTGGACTTTATTCACAATATTCACTTTCACAGTTTCATAGTTTTATTGCTATAGATAAAGATTAACACACGGCTATTATTAAAGAAGGAAAAAACTACATTCCATCAAAAGAAGGAAAAAAAAACTACATTCTATCAAAAGAAGGAAAAAACTACATTCCATCAAAAGAAGGAAAAAACTACATTCCATCAAAAGAAGGAAAAAAAAACTACATTCTATCAAAAGAAGGAAAAAACTACATTCCATCAAAAGAAGGAAAAAACTACATTCCATCAAAAGAAGGAAAAAAAAACTACATTCTATCAAAAACTTGAAGAAACTTAACAATAATAATAGTTTGAAAGTTTTGGCTATGTTAAATTGAAATCTTTTATTGTTGAATGTAAAGTTAACTTAGTCACCCCCTCCCCTCCCACTTCCCCTCCCCATTAAAGTAAATATGTTTTTTTCTTAGACATTGATTCATTGATACTGCCCAATCCTTCAGTATTTTCAAGACTCTTGTGTTATTTTTCATAAGTTTTTTTTTGTGATCAACATTTCAGTATTTTACTGTACATCTGGCCTGCAAACTGTCATTTGACTTCAGGGTGACAGAAAGTTTGTCCCACTCAGGTAGCATTTTACGGCTGACAGTTTCATGTTTCATCACATTTCATTTTGCGGGACTGAAGGGATTTGAAATTCCGGGACTTTCAATCAAAATCTTTCCCGGAGTGTCTGTGCCCTAGGGTATATAAATGAAGTAATAAGTAGTCTGTACATGCACACTCATTGATTGGGTTACAACATTTTCTAATTAATCATTTTTTTGGCAGTTATCAGAGATAATACACGAAAATAAACACAACGAGAGAGAGAGAGAGAGAGAGAGAGAGAGAGAGAGAGAGAGAGAGAGAGAGAGAGAGAGAGAGAGAGAGAGAGAGAGAGAGAGAGAGAGAGAGAGAGAGAGAGAGAGAGAGAGAGAGAGAGAGAGAGAGAGAGAGAGAGAGAGAGAGAGAGAGAGAATATCATTATTTTACATTGTCCTAAAAATTAGAGGTTGTTTCGGCTAAAACATAAAAATTGTTTTGGTAAAATTAACTTTCAAATATTTGTTGATAGTGGGTTGATTTAACAGTAACTTATTATAATTATTGTCTCTCAGCAGCTATAAATCTTACGAGAGTTGTTATAGTTTTGGATGACAAAGTAAGTGTGAATGGGTTAATAGACTATAAACACGTAAAATCACAAAGATTTTTTTTCAGGCGTTTTCATCGTCAGCTAATGATATTATTCATAATAGTTGTACATCTATTGTTTTAGGGCAATAAGTAGATACAATTCTGGGACAATTGGTAAGCAAAGTTGCTAAGCAATAAGTATAGGTAAAATCTCCCCGAGTTCCCCACATGTTTTAATGGGGTGTTCCTAATGAAAGTTTGAATGGTATCACAGTATGGAAATTTATACATTTCAGTTTCCCCTATGTTACAGGTTCCTAACCAAACTTACAACAGGTATGGTAATTAATGTAACTTTTACCAGTTTCCCTCCCTATGTTATGGATTCACCAAACTCACTGCAGGTGTGTAGATTTATGTAACTTTTACCAGTTACCCCCACCCCCCCCCCACCCCACCCCCCCCCCTATGTTAAGGGTTCCTAAGACACTGGAATCTCATCTTTACAAAGAACACTGGAATCTCACTTTTGCAAAGACACTGGAATCTCAGAATCAGCTTTGTCACAGTGGAAAGTGCATTTGTTAACCAATGCCAATTTTCATCATAAATGGCAGACTATTTCATCAATATCATTTTTTTTTACTTTTGGAAATAAAGTAAATTTCAAGGAAAGGTTTGAAATTCCTGATTTCAAAGACTTTCCCAATATTTGCATACATGAACCCAAAGTAACCAAGACAACAATTTAGTAAGGGACTCACAAGAAACCCCAGTTTTTAGTATTTTGACCCAGAACAGAAATTCTGACTTTTTTAGTAGAGGGTACATTTTATTTTTTATTTTTTTATTTTATTTATTAGGAATGTCCTACAGGAAACAAGTCCCATTTACTGGCTCCTAAAATACATGATACTAATAAACCACACTATACAGCAGGAAGACTACAAACACAATAAAACAGATAAAAACAGAAAAAGTATATACAAAAAAGAACAAGTTGATTAATTCAATAATTAATTTTACTATATATGCAACTGCATTGTCTCTATACTATAGTCTTATTAAAGTCTAATTTTTTTCAGTTTTTGTTGTAGTCTTAAAAACTGCCTTTCTTTCAAAAAACGTCAGACACACTTTGATGTATTATATTGTATCTTTTTGATTTCCCAAAATACTTACAGTGTTCTGTCACATTCTGTGCTAACTTTCTTTCCATCAAAATTAATATACCATATCACATAATGCACTATGATTTTTTTTTCCCGTTCATATTTGACTGTTATGTCATATTAATGTTCTGTGATTTGTTTTCCATTCTTTCCGCAATATTTTCACATACTTTATTTTGTCTTTCTATTAAATATCCTACTGTTTATGTCAAATTGTGTGCTGTGCCACTGTGTGGTGTACATTTTTTTCTTTCGTTTCTTTCCTTTTAAACTACAACTACTGACTTTTCTTTTGCGTACTACTGTACATAAGGGTATCTAAAACACAAGGTATCCTGTCTCATACTGTGCTGTGATATACCTGTTTCCTTACCTTCTAAAGCACTATACTGTCCCATCACATTCTGTGTCGTGATATATCTGTTTCCTTTTCTGTCTAAAATACTTCTGTGCTGTCAAATTGTGCTGTATGTATCCTTTCCTCTCCAAAAAAAAAGTACTGTTCTGTAACATTCTGTGCTGGGCTGTATGTTTCCTTTCGTTCCTAAAACAGTACAGTCCTGTAACATTATGTGCTGGGCTGTATGTTTCCTTTCCTTCCTAAAACAGTACTATCATGTAACATTCTGTGTTGTGATGTATCTGTTCCTTTAAATTACATTTCTAAAAACTATGTTATTTCTGTTTCTAAAACATTATACATTCTGTGCTGTGATTCTTCTTTTCATTCTTTTTAAAAAAAAAAAAGACAAACTGTGGCATAACATCTACTGTGCTGTGATGCATCTGGCATGTTTCCATACTTTTCTAAAACACTAACAGTCCTGTCACATTCTGTGCTGTGATGCTTGTTTTCAGGGCTTTCTAAAAGACAAACTGTGGCGTCACATACTCTGCTGTGACGATTCTGTCTCCTTATAACTTTTCTAACTACTACAGTCCTATCAAACATAATATGTTAGCGGTTCACCTAGGCTGGCCCTTCTAATATTATTTATACGGCTCCCCCATTGAGTATAGCTAATAATTTTAGTATCACATGACGGGGGCAACTTGAGAACGGCAGAGCCTCTATTGAGATTACAAAAGCTTTCCAAATTGAATAAGCCGATCCATCATTTAAACATATTAAATGAAACAATAAGGCTTTAGGGCATTAGTTTATGTTTCAATTTGCCGGCAATTATCCGGAGGGAAGGAACCAAATCCATGCATAAGAAAATAATCTGATGTCGTTTTATGCCATGATTGGGACAAATCTGGTAGTATACAGGCATGATTTGATACGTGTTGTTGCCTGATCTATAATTTCTATCACTTTAACGCTGACAGCTTGGTGCTCACAGTGCGGAAACCAGATAAGGCAGACAATCAGGGGGGGGGGGGGGGGGAGAGAAAGCACTGCTATAACATAACTACATGTATTCGGAGTGATGAGGAAGAGTCCATTCTTTAAATATACATCAAAAGATAGGGAGATATGCAGTATGGTTTTTCTATCTTCAATTACAATACATCATAGCATTGCCGGAGGAATAGTGATTCATGGTTGAAGTCCCCGGGGCTCTGCAAACCAGCGTCTGTTTCTCCACAAACCTAAATTACCACGAGGAATTCCATAATCACAACTGAATAAATCATAATATATATATATATAAAAAACTGTCCCGACCAGAATATTTCTTCCCAAAGTTGCCCCGGGGTCTAATGGGAGAAGAAGCCTTAATGAAATTTCCCGACAACTTTCAAGGGACTTGGAGAATATCAATCTTCAGCGACTTTACTGATATTGTAGCATCAACAAGGGGAAGTAGAATTATGGCAGAAGTTAAATTTGTCCCCAAGGAGACCCATCATTCTATGGGGAGTTCATATGTGATAATGTAAAGTTATTGTTACTAATAACATTTCTTTATGGTTCACTTCTCACAAATGGAACTACAGATACATATATGATAGACGTCACACACAACAAATTACTAAGTCTTGTGACATGGGTAGTAATGATTTCTGACAATTTTCTCAATTGAAAAAAAACAGAAAAATTGAATCTTTGTTCTAATATATAGGTAATAGAAATTCACAGCACGGAGGTGTTAAAACAGAAATATGGATTTTGAAAAAATTATTTAGATTTTATCACAAATTTTATTTAAGGGAACATTTTTATCAAAATTTAGAACTTTGATTATATTAAAAAAAGAATGTGTCCAAAATGATAGCTGATAATTTCTCAATAACAATATTTGAATTTGTTGTCACAATTTTAAAATTTAAAATTTAAATTGCCATACTATAGATATCAACAATTTCAGTTCATACGAAAATCTCATGAAAAATTTACATAGAGGTCGTGTCCCATCTGTGAATTTTTTTCAAATGTTTTGAAAATAAACTAAATAAAGTAAATAAATATTTAGCCTGAGATTTGTTTGTGAAAGTGAGAATGTGTTGAGAATGACAAATTTGTTGTGTATGCGTGTGCATGATGGGCTGTGCGAGATAGGAAAGCGAGAATGTGCTGAGAATGACAAGACAATTTTGCTGTGTGTACATGTACACTATGGGCTGTGTGTATGTATACATGTTGGTGATACTTTCATTTCAAACCATTTGTTGTAATAAAAATCTATAATAAATGATCGTTTTCGCTAAGATACAAAAATGCGGGGTTGCCATCGTACGATCAGTGACGTGACTTTTTTTCTAATTCTGAATTTCACCAGATTGAAGAAAATTAGGGTCAGTTTGGTCAAGTGAAACATAGAATGAAGTAGAGCCATTCTATAAAGGTATATCAGAAACTATTTACAAACTTTTACAAAAACTAAAAAGTAACACTCATCATACAAATTTTAACATATAACGTTGAAAGATTTACAGATACTATCTGGTCAAAATGCCCTCCAAGACAAAATACATGAATAAAAGAATTTTATTGGCTATGTTATTATAAATAGAAATGTCTTTGACTTGGTTTTGTAGTCCACGTAATTGGGAATGTTCAAAAAGTAAAACTGTCACTAAAATTAGATTTTGAAATCCTTCATTTAAGGAAAATCATAGTGACTTTTAAATTAAAGTGGCCATATTGGATGAAGATTTGGTATCTAGTTTGGATTCTTAATTTACGAAACAGTAATTATCATGGCTTCCTACTTGAAAAATCAATGTAAAACAACATTGACAAAGTCTGTGTTTTGTAACTCAGTACATTGCAAAAAGTTAAAAAGATGTGTAAAAAAGTTTGTACAATTTTTTACACATTTATTAATCTTTTGCTATTAATTGAGTTACAAACAAGGACTTGGCATTTGTTGTTTGACATTGATTTTTCAAGTAGGATGCCATGATGAAATTATTTATAAATTAAAACTCAAAAATAAACATAAAATCCTCATGCATATAGCCTCTTTAATCCACTATTAAACTATCTGAGATTTGTGACTAAAAAAGAGAGTAGACAGCATTTTTGTTAATTCCAAATAAATTTTAAAAGTCTGAAAATAAAATTTTGATTTAAATTATGAATTATGAGGTTGATATCTTTCATCACAAGTTAAAGTAAAGTTCATCTTTGCGAGAGAAAAAAATTCTAAGGACAGAGAGAGAGAGAGAGAGAGAGAGAGAGAGAGAGAGAGAGAGAGAGAGAGAGAGAGAGAGAGAGAGAGAGAGAGAGAGAGAGAGAGAGAGAGAGAGAGAGAGAGAGAGAGAGAGAGAGAGAGAGAGAGAATACAGAGACAAGACAGAGAGACAGACAGAGTCATGAATACAGAGAGACAGAGACCAAGAAATAACAGAGAAAGACAGCAAGGCAAACAAAACAGAGTTCAATAGAGCGAGAGACTACACAGAAAGAGACATCACAGAAAATGGCTTACGAGAGTGAAATGAACAGATCAAGACATCTAGAGCCAGAACGTGACAGAGACAAAGACTGGGTGAGAGACATGACCATAGACCTTGGAAACGGACTATGAGACAGACTCTGAGACAGAGACAGAGACAGAGACAGAGACAGAGACAGAGACAGAGACAGAGACAGAGACAGAAAGACAGACAGCCAGACCTTAGAAAACAGACACAAGAGAGTCACAGATGTTCAGAGACACATGCAGAGAGAGACAAACAGACAGCCTGACCTAAGAAAACTGAAAGAAAGAGATCAAGACACAAGAAAGACAGTCATGCAGTCTTAAAAAAGGGATAGGCCAGAGAAACAGAATGACTGACAGAAATTTAGAGAGAGAGAGAGAGAGAGAGAGAGAGAGAGAGAGAGAGAGAGAGAGAGAGAGAGAGAGAGAGAGAGAGAGAGAGACAGACAGACAGACAGACAGACAGACAGAGAGAGAGACAGACAAACAAACAACAGAGAGAGAGAGAAAGAGACAGACAGAAAGGCAGACAGACAGACAGACAGACAGACAGACAGAAAATTAGCAACAAACAGAAAGAAGGAAACTTAACAGAGACAGAGAAAGAGATATTGTGAGGTCAAAATATTAACTAAAGACCTAGTAACTAAGGGAATGACAATTACAATTTACAATCACTATAAGACAAATTACTTCAACAGGTTATACACATTATATGGCTATGATTTGTTACAAAATGAATTTTCAATTTCATTTTATGGCAGTCATTACTAAAATTACATTCTAATAAAAACCAGTATATAATCATGTGTATAGTAAATTTGAAAAGTAGCAGGTAAACCTGGAAAAGTAAAAGACATTTTGAGTGGTAATATCTATACAGGGGATAGACCTATGAATTTGACCAGCAATGAAAATATACTGGTGAATAAAGAATTTTTTAACACAAAATTCTTGAAAAATAATGGGAAAGAAATTGCGGCATAGTTGGTTGTTTTTGTTGGCTACCATGGACTTATCTATATCCTTGTGTATGCATACAGTGCCCTAATACTGGAGGAGAGGTTTAACGAAATAACATACAGACCATGTTGGTTGGCCAAACACAAAGTTCTGCATTCTAAAATAACATAAACCATGAGTATAAATCTTTGATCTTTTTTGTCATTTTACAAATTGAACAGGCATTAATTTTTCAAGAACGATACAGAGAGACTGTTGTTAAAGAAAACGTTTTCTTTGCTAATTAAAATAACCACAGATTGGTCCCAGGACATTACGTGTCTATACTACTGTGTGTTGCTTTGCTGCATTCACATTCAAATATTCCACCGTTTCATTTCAAAATTGACGTTTCTACATCTGAGTGAATTACAAATTTGAGCCATAAATTATCTCTGATGACATCATCAAATTACTGACAGTGTAGTGTGTGTATGAAATATCATGTTAGACTCACAGTACGAATGGCCATAAAACTGAAATTCTTTGTTATAGGCTATGTTTAACCGATTTTAACAAAGGTGAGTATTAAAAGTGTAGAATAGTAACATGCAGAGTCTGTTTGTCTTTAGAAAAACACAAAATTTTTATCTGGGTGAATCTATATATTTGCATGTCTCCCATCTTAAAATCTTAAAATGAAGGGTAGGTCGACACAAAATATTACCAAAAAAAAAAAAAAAAATACAGGAAAAAAAAAAATGTGTTTGTGCATTTTGGTGATGCTGTCAATTCACATAATCGAATTGTACTTTTTAACAACCTGGGTGCTTTGAAAAATTAAAGTCAGCAGGATACAATGTGATATATTTATTAAACGTTTCTCTGATTAGGCCAAAAAAATAATTGTTTGGTTCTGGTTTAATACCCGACCCCCACTAGCTTTTCACTGCCAATCCTAAACTTTTTTTTACTTATTTGAGAAAAAAATAATAAAATCGCAAAAATTGTGAAGTCTCACGAGAAACAGTGGATGCGGAAACTGCCATCAACTTAAAAAGACACTCTAAAACTGTTCTTCTAATCTGTAATGTTTGTACATCTGATAGGATGAAATGAACAACACAAAGACAATTTGGAAAACAATGGAAAACCTGAACGAGACACTAACACAGAAAAAAAATCAAACAAAAATCTAATTACCCCACCAAAATTAAACGTAACAAGAACCACACAATTTTTTTAATTGGGCATTACTGATAATATTTGTGCACTGTTGATGTCACTACCATCAGTGACATGAATTTTGCAGATTTGGCCATAGAGGGCGTACATTTTTAAAATAATTTTGTTAGATTTAATAAAGAAATTTAATAAGGGATCTGATAAAACATTTTTGATATCTTAAACAAATGAAAGTTGATATTCAAAAATTCATCACATTGTTGTCATTTGCATGGTGTATCATGTATTTTTTAAATTAATGTGGCCATATGGATGAAAATTAGGCTATTTATTTTGGATTTTTAATTTATAAAACAATTTTATCATGGCTTCCTACTTGACAAAATCAATGTGAAACAACATAGACCAAGTCTGTGTTTTTAACTCAATACATTGCAAAACTTAAAAAAATGTATAAAAATGTACGTACAATAACAGACATTTTTACACATTTATTAATGTAATATAGACCACTAATTAACAGACACAATGTCTTTTTGTAAGAAATTGACCAATTTTTAGTAACTATATCTTTAATTATTTGATAAAAAATGTCCCAGTTCCAGCTAGTGCAGGTTTAAATGTGCATTCCGGACTTTTGTGGATTGTTAGTTATTTTTAAAATATTAATATAATGACTTTTAAATGATATAGTATTTGTCTGATTGATCATAGAAACTAAAGACAATTATAATTTAGGCTGTAATACCACTATCAACTGATATAGCATTTGTCTGACTGATCATAGAAACTAAACACAATTATAATTTAGGCTGTAATACCACTATCAACTGATATAGCATTTGTCTGACTGATCATAGAAACTAAAGACAATTATAATTTAGGCTGTAAGACCACTATCAACTGATATAGTATTTGTCTGACTGATCATAGAAACTAAACACAATTATAATTTAGGCTGTAATACCACTATCAACTGATATAGCATTTGTCTGACTGATCATAGAAACTAAAGACAATTATAATGTTGGCTGTAATACCACTATCAACTGATATAGTATTTGTCTGACGGATCATAGAAACTAAAGACAATTATAATTTTGGCTGTAATACCACTATCAACTGATATAGTATTTGTCTGATTGATCATTGAAACTAAAGACAATTATAATTTAGGCTGTAATACCACTATCAACTGATATAGTATTTGTCTGATTGATCATAGAAACTAAAGACAATTATAATTTAGGCTGTAATACCACTATCAACTGATATAGTATTTGTCTAATTGATCATAGAAACTAAAGACAATTATAATTTAGGCTGTAATACCACTATCAACTGATATAGTATTTGTCTGATTGATCATAGAAACTAAAGACAATTATAATTTAGGCTGTAATACCACTATCAACTGATATAGTATTTGTCTGATTGATCATAGAAACTAAAGACAATTATAATTTAGGCTGTAATACCACTATCAACTGATATAGTATTTGTCTGATTGATCATTGAAACTAAAGACAATTATAATTTAGGCTGTAATACCACTATCAACTGATATAGTATTTGTCTGATTGATCATAGAAACTAAAGACAATTATAATTTAGGCTGTAATACCACTATCAACTGATATAGTATTTGTCTGATTGATCATAGAAACTAAAGACAATTATAATTTAGGCTGTAATACCACTATCAACTGATATAGCATTGTCTAATTGATCATAGAAACTAAAGACAATTATAATTTAGGCTGTAATACCACTATCAACTGATATAGCATTTGTCTGACTGATCATAGAAACTAAACACAATTATAATTTAGGCTGTAATACCACTATCAACTGATATAGTATTTGTCTAATTGATCATAGAAACTAAAGACAATTATAATTTTGGCTGTAATACCACTATCAACTGATATAGTATTTGTCTAATTGATCATAGAAACTAAAGACAATTATAATTTTGGCTGTAATACCACTATCAACTGATATAGTATTTGTCTAATTGATCATAGAAACTAAAGACAATTATAATTTAGGCTGTAATACCACTATCAACTGATATAGCATTTGTCTGATTCATCATAGAAACTAAAGACAATTATAATTTAGGCTGTAAGACCACTATCAACTGATATAGTATTTGTCTGACTGATCATAGAAACTAAAGACAATTATAATTTAGGCTGTAATACCACTATCAACTGATATAGCATTGTCTAATTGATCATAGAAACTAAAGACAATTATAATTTAGGCTGTAATACCACTATCAACTGATATAGTATTTGTCTGATTGATCATTAAAACTAAAGACAATTATAATTTAGGCTGTAATACCACTATCAACTGATATAGCATTTGTCTGATGGATCATAGAAACTAAAGACAATTATAATTTAGGCTGTAATACCACTATCAACTGATATAGTATTTGTCTAATTGATCATACAAACTGAACTTGATTTTAATTAAGGCTGTAATATTAATATCAATAGCTCATTGAAACAGAAAGTGATTACAATTTAGACAGTAATACTTGTATCAACTGATATAGCATTTGTCTGATTGATCATAGAAACTGAACTTGATTTTAATTAAGGCTGTAATATTAATATCAATAGCTCATTGAAACAGAAAGTGATTACAATTTAGACAGTAATACTTGTATCAACTGATATAGTACTGCAGTGACTTTTGATGAATTCAGGATTTATAAGTTGTCTAATTTACATTATGTAACAGCCTGAGGTCATTGTCATCCCAAGAGTACCTTACAGAGACAACTGTCTATACAAGTACAGGTCTACATCCATTTATATCCTTGTATATTCATTGTAGAAACTGGATATATTGAAATTGAGTCCTCATTATTGATCCCTCTAAGGCTTAAAGCATTGCATTAATTGTGCACTGATACTCTCAACTTTGGCAAATAAAATTCACATTTTACAAAACTTACAGAGAAAAAAAGGGGAGCAAGCAGCAGAATGTATACTATTATGACCGAAATTAAGCCAATTATTCGGTTAGCTGAGGTTGTTGTTCTACTTGCAATATAAGAACACTTTCATGGTTGCAGAAGATAGCCTCAAATTCAGTTGTGTGGAGACTTTTGCTCTTGCCATGCCCCTACAATGCCTGCTAGTGGCTATTTATTTTAGTGAAGCTAAGGCCAGAAAAAAGGGCAAACATTCTTATTGTGGTTTTAAAATGTTCTCATTTTGAGATGACAATCTATTTCTGGAACATGTAATTATTCATAACCTTTGTAATTATCATGTCATTAATTTTTAATAAAGTTTTTTTTTAATATAAATGAAAGAAATCCAAGGACAGAAAGGATTTACAACAGGTAACACTGAAGTGAAGCACTCTCTTTATGTGATACACTCATTTATAGCTTGTAAAAGTATACTGTTTCAATTGGTTTATTTACAAGCCTAGAATGTGAGAATGTGATCTTTGTAATGTGGTTAATTAGCAAATGAAAAAGTATATTTTTACACTTGACATATGCTATAAATGATTGTGGTACATACAGAAAACGCTTTACTTTGATGTAATGGGTTGCACTTAGATTTGAATTGTACAAGTAATCATCTCCTGCTACGATTAGGTCTAATATATAGACTCAGACTAAGTATAAATAGTTGCTTTATGAAGGTATTTCTTAAAGGGTCAAGTCACAAACAGTGTTATATAAAGGTTATCTTATGGAGAAGGTTGAATATAAGGGATAATTTCTTCCTCAGTTCTTGTGTAATTGAGGATAATATAATGTTGATGCAAAGGTTTCAACTAGAGGCTAAAACACAGACAAGGAGTACTACTTAAAATATTGCTGAGCGTAGAAAGTGTGTGTGAATGGGGGAGGTGGGGGAAGGGGTAGTGGGGGTTGGGGGTCGGGCATGATGATGCATGCATGTCTGAAATGGTATGCTTTAATATATATGCCAACAGAAGTTATGTAGAGAAATCTCCATCATGGAAGTAGTGTAGATCTAGCGACACATCTGTATGAAAAGGAGACAAAATTTACCCTGATCAAAATACCAAACTGAGTACTTCTACTAAAATGAAATGATGTCGCCTTTAATATTAATTATATATTCACTGAAATTTTTCCATGAAAAATATAAGTTGCAAAGAAATATTTGTGTTGGCACCCAACTATACAAAGTCTATGCAAACAGCTAGTAGTACAAAAGACAGGATGAGTTTAGTCTGATTCAAGTAAACACATTTAGAAAATGAAGCCAGAATGTGAGTACACAGCTCAGTGCACATCCACAATGCGCTGAGTACAAATCATCAATGTGGGCATTATAAAGAAAACAAAATTAATACCATTGAGTGCTACTTGTTGTCCACAAAGGGAAACGTCAGACAACCTACAAAAAACTATACAGTCACGCTAAGTCACCACATTTCCATCATAGTGGCAAACTTTGTCATTTTCTACTCATATTTCTGTAAACTTATATACTTTAATATTCCTGTGTTCTGATTTTTTACTTCTATTCTGTCTCAGATTTTTTTTATCAGGTAACACTTGAAATTTATAGTTCCTATGTGATAAGAAGGACTGTAATACAAAATAAAAACTTGAGATACATATTTGGTCTCTAAAAATGTTGATAAATATCTGATGTTTCTTTCATTGAGAGCCTATATTCACACTTCTGAAATTGTGTTGGAAAGGGTATAGTGAATTGGAAAGGACTAGAAGATATGAATAACACAATACGAATAGAAGATGAAGTGAATACTATGCATGGATGACTGATTTAGAAATTTGAAAGTTGGGTTGGGGGTCGGGTAGGGATAGGGTAGGAAGGGTGGGGATAGCGTAGGAAGGGTGGGGGCTGATTGTTAGTAGGGAAAAAATGATTATGGATATATTCCAGGTACAGCAATTTGAATGTATCAATAGTGGGTAGAGGTGGGGGGTAGGGTAGGAGGGGTTGGGCTGGATGTTAATGTGGAAAATGGCAATGGATGTATGTTAGTTTAGCCATTTGAAAGTATCATTAGTGGGTAGGTTGGGGTGGGTAAGGACAGTAGGGGTTGGGCTGGATGTCGATGGGGAAAATGTCTATGGATGCATTCCAGGTTTTAGCCATTTGAAATTAGTATCAGTAATGGGTGGAATTAGAATGGGGGACATTAACAGCAAAAAAAAATGCTTTGGCAAGGCATGGGGAAAATGAAGGGGGGGGGGGGTTCCTGGGTGGGGGTCTTAGATTGCTTAGTAATGTACGTAGTGGAGCTAAGTAGATGTTGGTGGTTGCGGGAGCTTAGTAGGGTAGGTGTTGGTTCCCTTAGGATAATTATCAATCTCATTTCATAATTATTTTTATTTCAATTTGTATAGTTGACCCTTGACCCTGACAAGATTGAGGTTATAATGATAATTGTAGGCATATTATTATGGGATATAGAGTAATAATCATCTTTCACAACATTCTATTGAATGTATCTTAAAATTGACCTCTACAATACAATTTATTTTCTATCAAAATCATTAAATCCTGGGTTTTTAGTACCTTTTTTTCCCCAGCTTTGAAACATCAAATAGACAAGCAGAATCAACTTTGATTTTATGAATAAAATCCTGAATATGTAAAGTTTTCCAGGCCTACCTTGACATAAATATCATGCTACTGATAGTTCTCAGTAAGTTTTTATGGCATTTTTTATTTAGATTTCAAAAAATTGTGACTTGCATGAATTTGGTGGATCAGATGCAACCTTAACAGGTGACAGCAAAATACTCATCTACACAGACACATACACAGACGGACGGACGGACGGACGGACGGCAGAATTGTAATTTGTAGCACCCCCCTTTTTTGAGTGAGTGAGGGGGGGGGGGGGCAGAAAATTTGACTAATATTTATAATTGACAGAGACATATTTCACTTATTTCTATGAGGAAAGAATATAAACATGAACCTGTAGTCATCATATTTTACAACTACAATGACGATAAAATGCAATACATCAGAATAAAAAATACACAAAAGTTTACTCTCTGGGGACCAGTTTCAGACCAAAAATTTGAAGAATGATCATCAAACTGTAGATAATTTTTCATATATTTCTCAGGGGAAAAATATTAAAAAATGTATTTGTTCACATGACTTTTGTAACTAAATTGTACAAAATTGCTATGAAACAGACTTTAGTCTCTGATAATCAGATGTGGACCCAAAAGTTGAAAAACATTTGCCAAAGGCAACTTTTTCCTTATTTCATGGAATGAAGACGAATGTCAAATATAGTTGTTTGCATGACTTGTAACGAATACATTGTACAAAATACAATGCAGCAGACTCAAAAACATGACAATTTAGTACTAAAAAATTTGAGAAAAATGCTTATGGTTATTGTTTTAAGACAAGTTTTCACTTATTTCCCAGAATTGAGAAAAAACTGTCAAATGTAGTTGCTAATTCACACAATTCTCGAAGTTTTGTAGCTACACAAAAAAATTATTGCTCATATTATATTACAAAATGTCCCAGAAAGTGAAATACATTACTTTTTATAACCACAATGAACAAAATTCAATGCAAAAATGCTAAAAAATGAACAACGTCTAGGCTGTGGGAAAAGACAACAGATCAAAAAATTCACTGATTCAGAAGTATCCTTATAACCGGGAACAAATATGATTGTTTACAGTATCAACCAGATCGCCAATAAATACATTAATATATCTATATTAAAAGTTGTCATTTTAGAAACAATCTGAGTACCATTTCTGTGCTATCTTTGTCATTTTAATAGTCTATAATATTGAATTTCTCTGATTTTTAAATATATCCGTTCCACTGATTACTTTAATTGGTATTGCATAATTAACAGAATGGCCAGATTTGTACAAGAATATAAATTATGAAGCATGTACTCTATAATTGCAAAAACAATCATTTTTCAATGACAGGTTTTAATGAGCTGAGATATAATCAGTGTTGTGCCATTGACAGCTTATAATGAGCTCCGATCTAATCAGTGTATTTTAATAAGCTCATACATTCAGCTTCAGTAATCTGCGACCTCTGACCCCATTGATATGTCTCCTTCATTGGCAAATAACTAGGTACTTAAAACGGGACGACAGTTAAACATGAGACAGACGATTGTCAACGTATTAAGGCTTATTATTAAAATGGATATAAAAAGTGGCATAGAAAACAAAATTGGTGGCACTTTTAACATTTAATTTGCACGATAAAAACACGGCTTCCTGAATGTACTTTTGGGCTTAAAATTTGTATCATTGTAACGATAAAATTCACATTCTAATGTAAAAACAAATTTCGGCACTTTTAAAAATGTAATTTGTAAAATGAAAACGCTTCTTCCTGAATGTATTTGGGCCTAAAATCTGTATTACTGTAGAGAGAGAATTTACATTTTTATAAAACAAAACTGGCACTTTAAAAAATTTTCATTTGCATGAAAACATTGTTTCCCGAGTGTACTTTTGGACTTAAATTTGTATAATTGTGATGAGAGAATTTAACATTTTTATACAAAATCAAATTTCTGGTATTTTAAAACTGAATGAAAACAGGACAAATTATGATTTTTGTATGTATACTTTTCGACTTACAATCAGTGTGTCCTTAAAGCCAATTTGACATGCTACTGACGCACACAATTTCTAGTGACGCACCAAAATTTAGTGTTCCCCTATCTCTTTCTATGTGGTGACTAACAAGAAATGCCAGTTTTTATCATTTTGACTCACAACAACAAAATTTGGCTATCATTAGAAGGCACACTGCTTACAATGCAACATTTTCAAGAGAGAATTTAAGATTTCGATAAAAAAACCAAACTGTTGACACTTTTAGAATTAAAATAATATTGACGGTCAGGAAATGAGACAAACTTGCAGTATGTCAATTTGGACATTACAATTTGGTGAGAGAATTTATGATTTCGATATAAAACCAAGCTGTTGACAATTTTAGAAAATGAGAAAAACTATTCCAATTTACAGTACTTTAGAGAGAAAATTTCACATTTCCCAAATACAATTATTAAAGCTTTCAAATTCAATTTGCACGAAGCAAACAGGACAATATTTTAATGTAAATTTGGACTTAACTTTGCACCATTCTGGTTAGAAATGAAAATTTGATAAAATATCAAATTGCTAAGAACCCCTTTGGAATGTATTTCATATGATGAAAACGACATTTCTTTTCAAAAAGGGCTGAAATTTGTAAGTCCTATTTCTTGCATGGTGAGACTAAAACTTTCATCCAAAAATAATTTGTTGTCATTTATGATGAAAATGGAACAAGTTTTCTACTATTTTGGACAGAGTTTAATTTTTTTCAGTAGCGGAAACTATATTCATGGATACACAGTGACGTACATTATTAATGATAATGTTTATAACTTTACTAAAAGTGGCAGCAAAAAAAAAAAATTGACTACACTTTTCGGAAAATAAACATTACACTAGGAAATGTAATTATGTTCAATATCAGTAAAATCAATGCTGAGAATCCGATGTCATATTCAATCAGATTCACATGTCTAAGTCTGACTATTATTATCACTGTATTTCCACAAACTATTAATTACATTCATAACATGACTCACAATACCTTAATTCATATTTCAAGTATGTGTACTTTGAAATCACGATTTTTCCAATGCTTGTTCTTTTTTCACACAAAAATATAATTATATATAATTACTGAAACTAGACCGTAATCAGAAACTCAAATGTACAAAATTATTGACTATAAAAAGTTAACGAACTGAACTCCAGTATGTCCTATTACAGAATTCAATATTTCATTAGTTTTTGTCGATAGAATTCACCTGTTTCAGAACAATAACAACATAAGTTGCAACTTTATACAAACAAAAGAAATCATATTTTGAAATATTGTATTATCATACTTTCTCCATATTGTCCTTTTCTTTGTCCAACTATGTATGTTTCAATTTACACAAAAAATATTAATTTAAATCATTTCATATATTTTCTTACTCCATACTGTTCCTCAACAATATATGACATAAGTTTCAATTTACACCAAAATTATTAATTCATATAATTTCACATTCTGTCCCTTATTTAGTATTATGACTAGTAATTTGAAATGTATACAAACACATGAAAATGTATGTATGTATGTATATATATATGTATGTATGTATGTATGTATGTATGTGTGTGTGTGTGTGTACGTACGTACGTACGTACGTATGTACGTTCGTACGCACGCACGCACGCATGCATGTATGTATGTACGTACGTACGTACGTATGTACGTACGTATGTATGCATGTATGTATGTATGTATTTATGTATGTGTGTATGTGTGTGTATGTATGTATGTATGTATGTATGTGTGTGTGTATTATGTATGTATGTATGTATGTATGTATGTATGTAGGTAGGTAGGTATGTGTGTGTGTGTATGTATGTATGTATGTATGTATGTATGTATGTATGTATGTATAATGTAGGTATGTATGCATGTAGGTTAGGTATGTATGTATGTATGTATGTATGTATGTATATGTGTATGTATGTAGATATATGTATGTATGTTGAGCAGTGTGTGTGTGTGTGTGTGTGTGTGTGTGTGTGTGTGTGTGTGTGTGTGTGTGTGTGTGATCTATTGTACAACACTCAGATAACTCTAATTCACATCACTTCCTTTGTTTTTTTTCGAGTCATTCTGGATAGCTTGAAAGATGAAGTGTGACATTTGTGAAATCACTTTTGTTGGCTAGAGACGATTTCCCCAGATTGATTTCCAGGTGTTAGTTAGCGGCTATTCCACAGACAGTGCAGTAATGGGACACTGTGTGTGCACAGAGTCATTTCAAAATAATGACTGAAGCATTCATCTGTGAAGTGATAAGGCTAATCTTCATTTTCAGTGTCGTTACGATTGAGCCAGGATCAATCATACTGCCATTGACAATATAAGTCAACAAATAACACAATATGACCACATCAAACATCGTTCACCCAACTCAAACTCATTTTTAATCCATACTTTCTATCCGTGTAAGTACTCCGAATCCCGGATAATTAATTCAGCGGTTTCGACATGAAATATTTGTTTTCATGCATACATGTATACTGACTCGATCGTTTCCTGTTGAATTGAATCTCATGACTTGATTAAAAACATTGTAATTTGATTCATATTGGTATGACACTGGATTCAATATCATACATTACACTTTGTACTCTGTATGTGTTAATCTTTCAGTACAGCTGAGTTTAAAATAGCGTTGCAATTAAATGATCTCAGATGAGAGCCATATTCATGAACTATAGTACTGTACAGGTATATAGCTATGTTAATCTTTCTACAGCTAAGTTTAAAATAGCGTTGTAATTAAATGATCTCAGATGAGAGCCATATTCATGAACTATACTGTACAGGTATATAGCTGTGTTAATCTTTCTACAGCTGAGTTTAAAATAGCGTTGCAATTAAATGATCTCAGATAAGAGCCACATTCAGGAACTATACTGTACAGGTATATAGCTATGTTAATCTTTCTACAGCTAAGTTTAAAATAGCGTTGCAATTAAATGATCTCAGATGAGAGCCATATTCATGAACTATACTGTATAGGTTTATAGCTGTTTTAATCTTTCTACAGCTAAGTTTAAAATAGCGTTGCAATTAAATGATCTCAGATGAGAGCCATATTCATGAACTATCCTGTACTGGTATATAGCTATTTTAAAAAGTTTACAATAGTGTTGCAATTGAATGATCTCTATCAAGAGCCATATTCAGGCAACTATATGTATTAATCTTTCTACAGCCGAGTTTACAACAGCATTGCCATTAAATCATCTTAGCTATTATTCAGGCAACTCTACTTTATATTAATTATTATGTAATTAATCTTTACAATGATATTTGAACCATATTACAGCAACTCTATCTAATTATGTATTAATCTTTCTACAGCCTAGTCTACAATAGTGTTGTCATTTAGTGATCTTGGATAAGAACCACATTACAGCAACTATATCTAATTATTATGTATTAATCTTTCTACAGCCTAGTTTACAATAGTGTTGCCATTTAGTGATCTTGGATAAGAACCACATTACAGCAACTATATCTAATTATTATGTATTACTCTTTCTACAGCCTAGTTTACAATAGTGTTACCATAGTGATCTCGGATAAGAACCACATTACAGCAACTATATCTAATTATTATGTATTAATCTTTCTACAGCCTAGTTTACAATAGTGTTGCCATTTTAGTGATCTTGGATAAGAACCACAAAGCAAGTAAAATCTACAAAAACTATGATGACTATCTATACACCTATCCATGTTGGTTCATTACATTACAATAAGGCAACTCAAACCAGACTTTACTTCAATACCAGATGATCAATATCAAGAGAAACTGAGTCCTACAGGATTCCCATGCAAATTGCTAACTGACAATTATAACATCCGAATACCTAAAGTCTATCCACAATGGACCAATTTTTCTAAAGAAATAATTACTATCACTCATAGTTTCTGTCACTTTTGAATGTATAATTTAATTACATCAGATTAATAATTATCCTTTCAATGACAAACTATATATATTGACAGAGAATAAAAATCAAACAAAATTGGAGTCATGATGGTTGAATGGTTAAAAGTGGTCAGCTTGTAATCTGTACATTGCTGGTTGTGGAGTCATGATGGTCAAATGGTTAGAGTGACTGGATTGTAATCTGTACATTGCTGGTTGTGGAGTCATGATGGTTGAATGGTTAGAGTGGCTGACTTGTAATCTGTACATTGCTGGTTGTGGAGTCATGATGGTTGAATGGTTAGAGTGGTTGGCTTGTAATCTGTACATTGCTGGTTGTGGAGTCATGATGGTTGAATGGTTAGAGTGGTTGGCTTGTAATCTGTACATTGCTGGTTGTGAAGTCATGATGGTCAAATGGTTAGAGTGACTGGATTGTAATCTGTACATTGCTGGTTGTGGGGTCATGATGGTTGAATGGTTAGAGTGGTTGGCTTGTAATCTGTACATTGCTGGTTGTGGAGTCATGATGGTTGAATGGTTAGAGTGGTTAGAATAGGTTTGACTTAACGTGCAAAGGTCAACCTGGGTCAAATTTTAAATGTCAATTTTAAGAGTTGAATACGACCACAGTGCAAAGGTTAACCTGGCTTAAGTAAGTTTCTCCAGGAACAAAGTCCAATATTTAACCAGGACCTAAGTCCAAAGTCTGACCAGGACCTAAGTCCAAAGTCTGACCAGGACCTAAGTCCAAAGTTTGACAAATATCAAAGTCCAAAAATTAGCAAGTACCAAAGTCTAAGAGTTTAATCAGTACCAAAATCAAAAAATTGACCAAGACAAAAACTAACCTGTTCATCACAAAGCTAACCAGTACCAAACTCCCACAGTTAACCAGTACCGAAGTCCATAAGTTGACCAACATGCCAAAAAGCTAACCAGTACCAAAATCCCATAGTTAACCAGTACCAAAGTCCAGTATGCCAAAAAGCTAACCAGTACCAAACTCCCAGAGTTAACCAGTACCAAAGTCCAGTATGCCAAAAAGCTAACTGGTACCAAAATCCCACAGTTAACCAGTACCAAAGTCCAAAAGTTAACCAGTATGTCAAAAAGCTAACCAGTACCAAAATCCCATAGTTAACCAGTACCAAAGTCCAAAAGTTAACCAGTATGCCAAAAAGCTAACCAGTACCAAAATCCCATAGTTAACCAGTACCAAAGTCCAAAGGTTAACCAGTATGCCAAAAAGCTAACCAGTACCAAAATCCCATAGTTAACCAATACCAAAGTCCAAAAGTTAACCAACATGCCAAAAAGCTAACCAGTACCAAACTCCCATAGTCAACCAATACCAAAGTCCAAAAGTTAACCAGTATGCCAAAAAGCTAACCAGTACCAAACTCCCACAGTTAACCCGTACCTAAGTCCAAAAGTTAACCAGTATGCCAAAAAGCTAACCAGTACCAAACTCCCATAGTTAACCAATACCAAAGTCCAAAAGTTAACCAGTATGCCAAAAAGCTAACCAGTACCAAAATCCCATAGTCAACCAATACCAAAGTCCAAAAGTTAACCAGTATGCCAAAAAGCTAACCAGTACCAAACTCCCACAGTTAACCAGTACCAAAGTCCAAAAGTTAACCAGTATGTCAAAAAGCTAACCAGTACCAAAATCCCATAGTTAACCAATACCAAAGTCCAAAAGTTAACCAACATGCCAAAAAGCTAACCAGTACCAAACTCCCATAGTCAACCAATACCAAAGTCCAAAAGTTAACCAGTATGCCAAAAAGCTAACCAGTACCAAAATCCCACAGTTAACCCGTACCAAAGTCCAAAAGTTAACCAGTATGCCAAAAAGCTAACCAGTACCAAACTCCCATAGTTAACCAGTACCAAAGTCCAAAAGTTAACCAGTATGCCAAAAAGCTAACCAGTACCAAACTCCCATAGTTCACCAATACCAAAGTCCAGTATGCCAAAAAGCTAACCAGTACCAAAATCCCATAGTTAACCAGTACCAAAGTCCAAAAGTTAACCAACATGCCAAAAAGCTAACCAGTACCAAACTCCCATAGTTAACCCGTACCAAAGTCCAAAAGTTAACCAGTATGCCAAAAAGCTAACCAGTACCAAAATCCCATAGTTAACCAGTACCAAAGTCTAAAAGTTAACCAACATGCCAAAAAGCTAACCAGTACCAAACTCCCACAGTTAACCCGTACCAAAGTCCAAAAGTTAACCAGTATGCCAAAAAGCTAACCAGTACCAAAATCCCATAGTTAACCAGTACCAAAGTCCAAAAGTTAACCAGTATGCCAAAAAGCTAACCAGTACCAAAATCCCATAGTTAACCAGTACCAAAGTCCAAAAGTTAACCAGTATGCCAAAAAGCTAACCAGTACCAAACTCCCATAGTTAACCAGTACCAAACTCCCATAGTTAACCAGTACCAAAGTCCAAAAGTTGACCTGGATCAAGTCACCAAGTTATCTAGTGTGTTTTATGAGTTCAAAAGAACATATTTATCATCTAAAATGTCACTCTAGTAAATAATTTATATAATGACATGATGATTTGTAGATAAATGGCAATAATGAAAGATATGCATGGCCACACCACACAACTGTTGATTGCCTCTTACCAATTCATCTAGAACACATAGTCAACGGGAGACAAGGACAATTTATCACAAAAAACTGCTTTCAATACAACTCCAACCGTGTGAACATAAACTATTTACCATAGCTTTTGTACACAAACATTGATAGGTCTGGATAGTTTGTATCTTAGCTTTTTAAGAAAATACTAGATACTGGATAAAAAAAGACAAGAAAATACTAGATACTGGATTAAAAAAAGACATGAACACTAACTATACTAAGTTTTTCATTTAATAATTTCCATATATTTGCATATTATGAAACCATGACAACAATTACCATGACAACAAATGTACCATATCATGTAAATTTTGCTGAAATAACATATTAGGAGTAATTACAAGCGTGTACACAAACACAAAGTTTTCAGTTCAACCAGCTGGACACAAATTTCAAAATTTAGTGAATGAATTTTAACTTTAATAGTTTGCAAGTATGAAATTTCAAATTATTTCAGAGGAGGGAGATAAAATAATTATCTTCTGACCAGAATACTTCTATGGATAGAGTATCTAAATAAGCTGACCACTAAATGAGTTGAGTCAACAAATTAGCATATGTAAATAAGTTTAATACTAAATGAGTTGAGTCAACAAATTAGCATATGTAAACAAGTTGAATACTTAATGAGTTTAGTCAACAAATTAGCATATATACAGTTTATTAACCTGCTACTAGTGGCAGGACACATTAATAGGCCCAATTATTTCATTGAATGAGTTCAGTATGTTAATTAGAATAATATGTTAATAAGTCAAAACAGCTTAGTCTGCTAATTAGCATACATTTGTGTGAGTTTACTACTAGTGACTAGTGTTCAGTGCCTATGAACTTTTAGTATAGATATATGATTTACAAGTAGTAGTAGTATTATTATATGAATAGACAATTCTAACACTTTTAGTCAGCACTGGACTGACAATTAACAATGATTCAAAATAATTTCATTTCACTTGATGTGTCAGACAGACATACAGAGAGCTATATGGGTAACAGACCAGACAGACATAATTACAGACAAATTAACAACTTCAGACAAAGGAGTTGTCTGAGAGATAGACAGCCAGAGACAGAGGCAATGACACAAAGACAGACCACCGGAAAGAGAATTGACAAGACATAGAAACTACCAGAAAGAGGGACTGATAGAGAAATTGCCAGACATAGGTTGACAGAGACTTAGGTACTAGATAGAAGGGCTGATTGACAGATAGAATACAGACTTTCCAGATAGAGGGACTGACAGAAACTAACAGGTAGAGGGACTGACAGAGACTTAAACAGAGGGGTGACAAACAGAGAGACTAACAGGAAGAGGAACTGACAGAGACTAACAGGGGCTGATCATGAACACAAACAAAGAAAGACTAACAGAACTAGGTAGAGGGACTGACAAACAGAAAGACTAACACTGGTAGAAGGACTGACAGAAACTTAAACAGAGGGGCTGACAGAGAGAGATTAACAGGTGAATGGGAGGACAGATCCATCCAGTGAGTCTACAAGCAAATTTACAAGGATCTACACCCATGTCTAGAACTAGGTCCACACACATACTTCCCACAATTTGTAAAATATAGTTTTTTAATTTCCAAGTCATCAATTCTTCACAAATAGAGGGACACGGTCCAGTGATAATGAAAACTTTTTAATCAATTATTAAGAGTGGGAGTAGAAAGAAACGGTGTATTATTTGCTTGATTTGACAAAACCCAAGGGTTTTATTAACTGAGGGCTGACAACTTTGTAATCACTTGGCATGCCTCATGGCCTAAAATGTTATTAATTCATCAAATATTCATAAACTCACTGCACTCAATGTGCTTTCATTATTAGCAGTCATCAAATTAGGCGAATGCTTGATTAAAAATAAATAACAGGTCCATAATTTGTCTTCTTATAACTTACAAGGTATGCAAATATTTATTCTCAACATTGGTGAGAACTGACCCTCTTAAAAACTGATTGTGTAGTTAAGGTAAAATTCTTCTGAGATAAAAATTTCCATTTTGGTTTTGTGAGTTAACAAGGATTTGTGTGACACTGTGTGTGTGTGTGTGTGTGTGTGTGTGTGTGTGTGTGTGTGTGTGTGTGTGTTGTGTGTGTGTGCGTGTGTTGCATGGATCTGGTTCCCTATACAAACACTTGATAGATATTCCGATATCAACAGGTTGCTACTACAATACCACGAGTTCACTGAGTTCACTGAGTTCACTGAGTTGGAGTCGTTGATACAGTGCCAGCCATCAAATGATATTCAGCTTCATGTGGCGAGTGTAAAAGACCTGTTGCCTAAATGATATGGGTTTTGTCTTTATTATTTGCAAATTCTTTCACTTCCTTTCATTCAATCATCCTCAAGTTCATATGACAAAGGGAAGTGTTAAAGATCTTCATCATCCCTACACGTATTACAATAGCACAGACATGTTCTCACAGTGCTGTATATTTAATTTCAGAGATGTACCCACAGTGCTGTACATTTTGTTTCAGAGACCCTTTCTCTCATCACTACACACTTTATGTCTGAGATGTTCCCTTGGTGCTGTATACTTTATTTCAGATAGCAGTTCTCACGGTGCTGTAAACCTTTATTTCAGAGAAGTGCTCACAGTGCTGTACTTTATTTCAGAGACATGTGCTCACAGTGATGTACATTTTATTCCACAGATCTGTTCTCACAGTGCAGTACACTTTATTTCAGAGATATCTGCACATAGTCCAGACACCTGTTCTCACAGCACTGTACTTTGTGTCAGCATGAATCTATTCTCACAGTGCTGTACTTAATTTCCCAAATCTGTTCTCAGTATTGTAGTTTATATTTCAGAGAAATGTGCTCACAGTGCTGTATACTTTGTCAGATATGTGCTTGCAGTATGTGCTGTGTACTATGTCATAGATATGCTCATTGCTTTACTCTACTTCAGATGTGCTTACAGTACTGTACACTCAATTTCATGCAGAGATATTTGCTTACAGTACTGTACAGTGATGTACACTCTATATCAGAGATATGTGCTTACAGTACTGTACAGTGATGTACACTATCTCAGAGATATGTGCTTACAGTGCTGTACAGTACTGTACACTCTTTCAGAGATATGTGCTTACAGTACTGTACAGTGATGTACACTCGATATCTGAGATATGTGCTTACAGTACTGTACAGTGATGTACACTATCTCAGAGATATGTGCTTACAGTACTGTACAGTGATGTACACTCTTATCTCAGAGATATGTGCTTACAGTACTGTACAGTGCTGTACACTCTTTCAGAGATATGTGCTTACAGTACTGTACTCTTATCTCAGAGATATGTGCTCACAGTACTGTACTCTTATCTCAGAGGTATGTGCTTACAGTACTGTACAGTGATGTACACTCTTATCTCAGAGATATGTGCTCACAGTACTGTACTCTTATCTCAGAGGTATGTGCTTACAGTACTGTACAGTGATGTACACTCTTATCTCAGAGATATGTGCTCACAGTACTGTACTCTTATCTCAGAGGTATGTGCTTACAGTACTGTACAGTGATGTACACTCTTATCTCAGAGATATGTGCTCACAGTACTGTACTCTTATCTCAGAGGTATGTGCTTACAGTACTGTACAGTGATGTACACTCTTATCTCAGAGATATGTGCTCACAGTACTGTACTCTTATCTCAGAGATATGTGCTTACAGTACTGTACTCTTATCTCAGAGGTATGTGCTTACAGTACTGTACAGTGATGTACACTCTTATCTCAGAGATATGTGCTCACAGTACTGTACTCTTATCTCAGAGATATGTGCTTACAGTACTGTACTCTTATCTCAGAGATATGTGCTTACAGTACTGTACAGTGCTTTACACTTTACTCCAGATGTGCTTACAGGGCTGTACAGTGCTGTACACTCTATATCAGAGATATGTGCTTACAGTACTGTACAGTGCTGTACACTCTATATCAGAGATGTGTGCTTACAGTACTGTAGTGCTGTACACTCTATATCAGAGATGTGTGCTTACAGTACTGTACAGTGCTGTACACTCTTATCTCAGAGATATGTGCTTACAGTACTGTACAGTGCTGTACACTCTTATCTCAGAGATATGTGCTTACAGTACTGTACAGTGATGTATACTCTATATCAGAGATGTGCTTACAGTACTGTACAGTGATGTACACTCTATATCAGAGATATGTGCTTACAGTACTGTACAGTGATGTACACTCTATATCAGAGATATGTGCTTACAGTGCTGTACAGTACTGTACACTCTTTCAGAGATATGTGCTTACAGTACCACACAGTGATGTACACTGTTATCTCAGAGATATGTGCTTACAGTACTGCAAGACAGCTTTACACAGAGCTGGAGGGATGCGACAACACTAAGTTTTGGAGAACGAGATAAGTTTTTCTTGTAAGTAGAAAATTAACACATTGCAATCTGGATTACTTTAATTAACATATAAAACATTAATAAATATTAACCTTGGTAGATCAATGGCTGTCTTCAGCCTACTGCATTGGTAAATGACTGTCTTCAACCCATTGCCTACTGTATTGGTTAAGGGCTGGCTGTCTTTAACCCATTGCCCACTGCATTGGTGAATGACTGTCTTCAACCCATTGCCTAATGCATTGGTTAATGGCTGGCTGTCTTAATTCAACCCATTGCCTAAACTAAAGTCTTTCATTGGTGAATGGCTGTCTTCAACCCATTGCCTACACTTCATCAGTGAATGGCTGTCTTCAACCCATTGGCTACACTTCATCAGTGAATGACTGTCTTCAACCCATTGGCTAAACTAAAGTCTTTCATTGGTGAATGGCTGTCTTCAACCCATTGCCTACATTTCATCAGTGAATGGCTGTCTTCAACCCATTGCCTACACTTCATCAGTGAATGGCTGTCTTCAACCCATTGCCTACACTTCATCAGTGAATGGCTGTCTTCAACCCATTGGCTACACTTCATCAGTGAATGGCTGTCTTCAACCCATTGCCTACACTTCATCAGTGAATGGCTGTGTTCAACCCATTGCCTACACTTCATCAGTGAATGGCTGTCTTCAACCCATTGCCTACACTTCATTAGTGAATGGCTGTCTTCAACCCATTGCCTACACTTCATCAGTGAATGGCTGTCTTCAACCCATTGCCTACACTTCATTAGTGAATGGCTGTCTTCAACCCATTGCCTACACTTCATCAGTGAATGGCTGTCTTCAACCCATTGCCTACACTTCATCAGTGAATGGCTGTCTTCAACCCATTGCCTACACTTCATTAGTGAATGGCTGTCTTCAACCCATTGCCTACACTTCATCAGTGAATGGCTGTCTTCAACCCATTGCCTACACTTCATCAGTGAATGGCTGTCTTCAACCCATTGCCTACACTTCATCAGTGAATGGCTCCCATTGCCTACACTTCATCAGTGAATGGCTGTCTTCAACCCATTGCCTACACTTCATCAGTGAATGGCTGTCTTCAACCCATTGCCTACACTTCATCAGTGAATGGCTGTCTTCAACCCATTTTCTACACTTCATCAGTGAATGGCTGTCTTCAACCAGCATCTTTGAACTGTATACAAAAGAAAGTAACAAAAATGATAGCAATAATGTAAATAACATCTTAAATATAGGTTTAATAATGTATGCAGAGTTTCAATTGTAATTATCCCTGTATAATTCTTTTATGCCAATCATGCATATATAAGACTAGTATATATATAGTGCTTCATGTGTTACACTTGTACATGTAAATGTGAGGTGTTTAAAGGGGAACGTGCTCCCAGGAAATTAAAGGTATTTTCATAAACTTTGGATTTTGGAGAGTAATTTCATGTTTTAAACATCACATAAATTTTGCCAAATTGCCAAGAAACATCAAGCTCTAAACTCTATGTCATCTTCATTGCTCTTATGGTGTACTTCCACTGTTGCCTTATGGGTCTTACCAGGCATGAATATATATTAAATGAACAATGCCTATTTATCTGAAGGAAATAAGCTTTCTTGGTATTTCTTGGCAACTGTGTGAAAATTATGTGATGTGAAATCATGAAATGACACTCCAGAACCCAAAGTTTACGTAAATACCAAGTCAGTTTATTTCCCGGAATGGCCCTTCCTCTTAAAAAGTACTAGTAAGGCACTTGGGCGCTGCGTAAGTTGTGACTGTATTTGAAGTTCCGAATTTATACAGTATATATTATTAATAAAGTATATATTATTGTTACTATTAACATTATTACTATTATTCTATATTCCTGTACTTTAAGACGATGGCGGGCAAATAACATTTACCTTCAGGGTATATTTAGCAGGGAGCACCTTCAAAGTATGGAATATAGTTAAAGTCTGAGAGAAACTGTGAATTTAACCAGATATTGCTATTGTTTGCTAAGGTTTGGGGAACCCTGGTTATATAAATGGACAAATTGGTAAAACTGGTAACGATTCCCACTTATCATAACTTTGGTAATCCTGAGTAAGTGACTGGGGAACTGAGGTAGATGTTATCTATTTACCACCATTAACAAAAGCACTGTCTATTATCACTGAGTTTAAGTATATAACATATAACTACATTTTTCAATTCAAGAGTATGTGGGCATAGTGTTTCTATTATCTGACAAAATTTCATCACACAGTATCACTTCAGATTACAAATATTAGTATATAAAACATTTTAATTTAAATAAGTAGCTATTGTTTCATATCTGTGCGAAATGGAATACCGGATGATACTAAAAAAACACCATCAATCACAATTCTGGGCCAACACTGTACCACTAGAGGGCGCCAGTCAACTACCGTGCCTCTTTTCATGTTTGACAATGAAATACAACCAACAGGAAGTATGGGAAATTAGATGGTTATGAGAATTCTTTACTGAGCAATAACACAGTGCTTTTTAATAAATTAGAACAATTTATAGATTTCCTTTGGGGAATAATCTAATACGTTGTATTGTATTACACTCAAATTTAATGGTTTTTTCATTATCATATATATTTATATTGATATTTAAGCTAATTTTTAACACTCATTAGCTGTGCTCTTAATGCTTCCTTTGACCATGTTATTTATGTTACATGTACCGTGATGATATTATCTCTTTAATCTACTCATTACAAGAACAGAGTTGATCACCAATCAAGTTATCTGGGCATGTACCCATATATATATATGTGTGTGTGTGTGTGTGTGTGTGTGTGTGTGTGTGTGTGTGTGTGTGTGTGTGTGTGTGTGTGTGTGTGTGTGTGTGTGTGTGTGTGTGTGTGTGTGTGATGTGTGTGTGTGTGTGTGCGTGCATTGCACGTGTGTATGTATGTGTATGCATGTGTGTATTATGAGTGAATATATATATGTATGTGTGTATGCGTATGTCTTTGTGTGTGTGGTGTGTGCTAGGTGAGTATATGTATTTGTGGTATACACACACACACACACACACACACACACACACACACACACATATCAAATCAGCTAAGAGTCAACATTTGAAATAATAGAGTACTAGGACATGCCATCAGTATGGATGGGTTCACTTGGGGTCTATGTACTGGACAGAGAACCATTAGTTTTGGTTCTCACGTTCTCTTGGAGACAAAGATATATACAGATCCCATTGCACCAAAATGATGGAGCCGCTCTACAACACATTCCACATAATTTACTGTAAAAGTTCTAGAACCCCACATCAAGGGGATGGGGATGGGGGTGGGGGTGGGTTGATGCACTATTACCTGGCAAAGTACATTACATCATAATTTGCACAGAATCCTTGTATAAAATAAAGGTCAGTAAGATTTCATCAAAATCATCTTGTAAGGCCACTGAGTTTTAATCCCAGGTTCTTACATTAGTGTTATCTTATCAATGGAGACATAACAATTTCACATGATCATTCTCTTGTTCTGAATCAACTTTTTCTCTATACCATATTATTTCTACAAGACAACATCAATTAATTTTAACCCTAATCTGAACAACAATACTGGTGGGGAAATTCTGTTTGTACGACTCAGAGACCTATATTATTGTAAGTAGTTTATAGGAATTGTATGCTAGAAGTTATATTTCAACAATTACATGCATGTAACAACACTATACAAAAATACTATACCCCTCCATCACACATCACACAAATGCCACAAGCTGAGTTTATATACCTAAAGTTTTTACTCATGAAAATTACCTTAAACGATCCTTAGACTAGTATAATATTTTTGTGGGTGCATGTCTTCATCTTCTCAGGTTGTTAGGTTAGTTGATGCTGGTATAATTAGATATTAATCCCCAATATTTTTCTTCATTCAGCCATAGTAAAATATGAGTGACCTAAGGGGACTTGCCACTATGAGTCGCTAGACAAGCAGTGACAAACAGGTTGGTCGATGAGTATTTTCCAGCTGAATGAAGAAAAATATTGGAGAATAACATAATTATACCAGCGCCAGTAATATCAAAGAAAAATTGGGGAAAGTAATGACAATTTGAACGTTTTGACTTATATTTTGAACACAGCAGAACCAATGATGTAGACATGTTGATGTTGTCACCACATGGTCTATAATCCATATTTTCTGTTCAAAGACCATATTTTGGCTTGTGCATGGCATAACAGCGGTTTCCTTAAAATTTTAGTATACAAGTTATAAATCAAACCATTCAATCAATTATGAAATATACTTGGTACTAGGTTTAAGTTCTGCAAATAGGAAGGGATGATAGTGATGATTAAGTATGTTCAGTAAAGTAGAATACTACAAGTATATTTTAATACACTGTAAAAATTCCCCCTCCCCCCCAAAAAAATAAAATAAAATAAATTAAACTGAGCAGCTTGTGCCCCTTTAATGTTATCATATTATTGACCGATGTTCTCGACACATTTTTGAGTTCTGTCAACAAGTGATAGTTACTTCAGTAAGTCAGTAGAATGTTATAAGTGCATTTTAATACACTGTAAAAATTACCCCAATTTTTTTTTAAAACTCAGCTTGTGCCCCTTTAATGTTATCATACTATTGACCGATGTTCTCTATACAGCTTTGAGTTTTGTCAACAAGTGATAGTAACTTCAGTAAGTCAGTAAAATGTTATAAGTGCATTTTAATACACTGTAAAAATTACCCCAATTTTTTTTTAAAACTCAGCTTGTGCCCCTTTAATGTTATCATACTATTGACGGATGTTCTCGACACATTTTTGAGTTCTGTCAACAAGTGATAGTAACTTCAGTAAGTCAGTAGAATGCTATAAGTACATTTTAATACACTGTAAAAATTACCCAATTTTTTTTTTTAAATTCAGCTTGCTCCCCTTTAATGTTATCATATTATTGACCGATGTTCACTATACAGCTTTGAGTATTGTCAACAAGTGATAGTTACTTCAGTAAGTCAGTAGAATGCTGTAAGTACATTTTAATACACTGTAAAAATTACCCAATTTTTTTTTTTAAACTCAGCTTGTGCCCCTTTAATATTATCATACTATTGACCGATGTTCTCTATACAGCTTTGAGTTTTGTCAACAAGTGATAGTTACTTCAGTAAGTCAGTAGAATGATATAAGTACATTTTAATATACTGTAAAAATTTCCCCCAAATTTGTTAAAACTCAGCTTGTGCCCCCTTTAATGTTATCATTATTGACTGTTATTCCCGACACATTTTATGATATGAGATGACATTTCCTAAACTAACAAGTAGTTGGATTGTAGTATGGCCGTTTATACAATCAGCAGGCAGTAGAAATCAATGTTTCAATGAGACTGAGGAGGTTGAATAGAGTGGTCTAGTTATGTGAGTAACTGGGAAGGCGTCCAGCTGCTAACTTATTGACGTTCTTCTACTGTTAATCACTTTAGACCCAAGCTTAGATTGATGTTATTTCAATAGTCGTAGCTTTGATTGCCGTATAACAAGTGGTTTCACAATACATATTTCCTCTAGGTCCACACATTAATTCACACACGTGATTCAAAATAGTGCTGTGTTTGATTTCATTCGAAACATTATTATTTGATATGGAGTGCTTTTACGACACAAAATATATATTTATCTGACTACTCAATATATCCCAAAATTATGATGTCAAAAAACTGACAATTCTAATCCCACAATTGTGAATGAGTATTACATGTTAAAACAATTTTCATCATGTTCTCTAATTATGATTGAAATAATAATATACGATCTATAATCTCGGTAAATTATTGACAAATTATAGTTGCCATGGTAACAATCAACACTGATGACACAATCTCACCTAAGTTATACAAGACAGGTAGAAATACTTTAGGTGACTCAGTAGTCTAGCTCATTTGATCCCTAGCTAAATTATTTACAAATTTAGTTGCCATGGTAAAAATCAACAGCGATGACACAATATCAGGAAACAGGTCACTTAAGTTAAGACCAGCAGAAGAGTCTTAAGGTGACCCAAAGTCTTACTCATTTGATCCCTAGCTAAATTATCAAAAACAGTTGTCATGGTAACAATCAACGATGATGAGACAATTTCAGAAAACAGGTCTTGTAGTATAGTAGAATGCATAAGGTGGCCTAAATGTCTAGTTCCTTCAATCCCATCCTAAAATCATTAACATTTGATGCACTGCAGCACAATTTATGACATCAAAACAGAAATCAGACAAAATTTATGGCAGAATTATTATTTAATATTTACAATACTGAGGGTCTAAATTATTGAGTAGCTGAAATAACAGATTTACAATTTATACCGTTATGTGTACATTGTGGGTCGATTGTTTAGTTTTAGCATCATTGAGTTCAGGCAAGCAGTGTTTACAACAACAAATACAGCAATGCATGCTACAATTTATACCGTTATGTGTACATTGTAGGTTGATTGTTTAGTTTTAGCATCATTGAGTTCAGGCAAGCAGTGTTACAACAACAAATACAGCAATGCATGCTACAATTTATACCGTTATGTGTACATTGTGGGTTGATTGTTTAGTTTTAGCATCATTGAGATCAGGCAAGCAGTGTTTACAACAAAATATACAGCAATACATGCTACAATTTATACCGTTATGTGTACATTGTAGTTTGATTGTTTAGTTTTAGCATCATTGAGTTGAGGCAAGCAGTGTTTACAACAAAATATACAGCAATACATGGAGTGACTAACACACTGCAGATATTTTCAATGTAAATCTTTGCCACTGCAGTTTTCAGAAAACTGAAGTATATACTGATTCAGAATGATTTCTACCAGTGGTTTTCTGAAATTTTTGCTGGTCATACCCACTAGGAAGAATTTGTGACATGTTACTGACTTTTATATTTATGCCACAGATTGTTGTCTTTAGAATTTTAGTTGGATATAATATTCAAATTAATTGACAAGAAATGGGGCCATTGGTCAAAAAGGTTGAGTTGATCATATATATGCGATGCTGTAAGAAAAGTGGTCATTGGTCAATTAGTTTGACAGGTGAGAGACATAATATTTTAATTGCGAAAAGAGTCGTCATCATTGGCCAAAAAGTTTCACAGGAGAGGGATACAATATGTAAATACAAGGGAAGTGATCATTGGTCAATTAGACAGGTGAGGGAGACAATATCTAAATACAAGGGAAGTGATCATTGGTCAATTAGACAGGTGAGGGAGACAATATCTAAATACAAGGGAAGTGATCATTGGTCAATTAGACAGGTGAGGGAGACAATATCTAAATACAAGGGAAGTGATCATTGGTCAATTAGACAGGTGAGGGATACAATATCTAAATACAAGGGAAGTGATCATTGGTCAATTAGACAGGTGAGGGAGACAATATCTAAATACAACTTGAACAAGGGAAGTGGTCATTGGTCAATTAGTTTGACAGGTGAAGGAGAAAATATCTAAATATAACAAGGGAAGTGATCATTGGTCAATTAGACAGGTGAGGGATACAATATCTAAATATAACAAGGGAAGTGGTCATTGGTCAATTGGACAGGTGAGGGAGACAATATCTATTAAATACAAGGGAAGTGGTCATTGGTCAACTACATTTTATACTGGGTTTATAGAGGCCATTACAGCTTTACATCATGTACCCATGGAATTTATTTATTTGTTACAAATCAAAAATTTGAATCAGAAACTAGAAAGGATCAAAAAACCATAAGATCGAGAATACACAAATCCATGATTATAAAAATCTATAGAGAATGAATGAGTTTGTGCGTAGTTATAAATAAGTGTAGAAAATCGACTGCAATCATACTATACAACAAATACAAACTCTCAGTATTCACGTTACTTCAATACAAATGGAAAAATACATTTATTGAACAGCAAACAAAAAGTCAAACTTCAACAGGTGTTCCTTTCAATATTTTTTCCCTTCAGCTGATTTTCAATATAGTGTTTCTCTTTTACTTACCTGTACGTTGTTGGTTAGCCATAAGGCCAAAAACTAGAGGTTGTCGTAATGTAATTAATATGACCATATTTCTGTGATTTTATTAAGCACTGCATGAAAGCGTTTCCGGTTCTGTAAACATGACGGACACACAACGGAATTGCCGAAAAATCTGGAAATGCCGTATTTTCATTGTGGGACCATCATGTATATGAAACCGGAAATGCCACTTTTCATGGTTACTACCAAACCAGAGCGACTATAGACTTTCAATTAGGCAGCATGATGGTTTTACTACCAAACCTGAGTGACTATAGCATTACATTTAAGCAGCGAGATGTTTTTTTTTATGTCTCACGCATTTTTTGTTATAAATTACATAAAATGAAATAAACACTGATAGTGCACAATCACATAAAATGATACAGTGTTTACTACAGGACCATTGGGGTATCACCTTTATAGTGCACACTTATATATTTACACTTATGACAACTATTCTACACACTGTAAAAACTACTAAGACTGCAAAAGTTTAAGCCCAAGTAGCTGACAGTGAAATTATTTGCTATTTTTTATTCATTTCAGTCTGTTGAAAATGACTCCATCCCTAGTGTTTCTGTTAAAGGGCCATGTTTCAATCCCAGGTCATCGTATTAGTGTTATCTTATCAGTGGAGCCATAAGTACTACATAGGATCATTCTTTTGTGCTGGACCCATTTTTTCTATACCTCAGCAACACAACTGTTTTCACACCTAGATTTTTATCCTAATCTGAATTAGAATGTATAAGTGTCTTGGACGAATTTCAATGAAAAATCAAAGTTTTAAAATCTGTCAAAATTTTGTGGTATGAAAGCTTCCCGGTTCTTTTGAGTAAATAAAAGAAATCTGGGGTTCACTATCTTTTGTTTTCAAGGAAACCAACAATCTTTATATTCCCAAAGAGTACTGGCAAACATGTACTATTTGATGGTAGAATTGGACCTTTAATTCGGCCCAGTTTGTGGGATTTAGCAGCCTGGAGTTCTTACACATCTTTGCATTATGATTTCTGCCACTTGGGGGCGCTCTTCAGGAGAATGTTTCTCACTCCACTTCAAGCTTCAGAGTCAAGCATAATTACGAGAACAAGAGACAAGAGTAGGTGCACGTACACAACATGCATCACACGTATTCCAAGATTGCAGATTGGATGACCAGGCTAGACCAATTGTGGCACTGCCAATCATTCGTACCTTTTCATGTTTATGACATTTTCATGTTTATTCTTTTGTATGAATTACATTGTTTTAGTTTGGAAGAGCAGAAGTTAATTACAAATTAATACCATACTAAATTTGCCAAATTCGTCTCTTGAAAATAGTTATCAGTCATGTGTCTAAGAAATGTTTGTAAATCACTTTTGCCATAACAAGAACGAGACACTGATGAGAAGCTGTTTCTCGTGTCCATAGATTGCAAGAAAATTGATAAAACATTGGAATTTTGTGTTTACGCAAAATATTGATTTTTGAACTGAATGCAGAGAAAAATGTGAGCACTTATACAACGTTTATGTGACCAGAGACAACCACAGCACAATGTTTTATCTGTTTCAGATGTAGATTTTGAGTAGATCCCAGTCAGTGTGTCTTCTAATGATAGCCAAATTTTGTTGTTGTGAGTCAAAATGAGAAAAAGTGGGATTCCTTGTGAGTCACCACATAGTATGAGATAGGGGAACACCAAATTTTGGTGCATCACTAGAAATTGTGTGTGTCAGTGGCATGTCAAATAATGGCTTAGAGGGCACACTGATCCCAGTAGAATCACACATGATTCTTCACAAATCTGTCAAAGTACATGTATATTTTGAAACTATTTCCGACAGCGAAGCGGGGAAAATTACACCAAAGTATGCTCCCGTATTCACTTAGGACAAACCTGCTGGTTTCTCATCAAAAATGGCTCAATGACAAAAATCAATCACTTACATCTGCAATTTTTGATGTGATGATCCCAACACTGTTACTACCCCTGGAGATATTAATATGTGAACTGTGACCAATGTTTGGGTAAGGGTTCAACTTTAAGTGAAATTAAACCCCTAATTGTGTTCACTTCCCATAATGCCTTGCCCCAGTGTACAGCAGTCCCTTCTGAGCCAGATTTACTGATTTCCATAGTTCTGTTATGTTTGAGAGGTTGTGTGATGCAGGGTTGAGAGGTTGTACGATACAGAATAGCTAGAAATGAATGTTCTATATTTCCTATAAACGATAACAACAAGCCTCACTTCTGTTCCCCTTCTAATTGTATAATTCTCCCAGAAAAAAAAGACAACCTCCTAGAAAATATAATACTACTGTAGTCCGGCCCTCTATCATCCCGGGATATAAAGAGGGACTTTCTTGACATGTTTCATGAGACACTGAAAAGAGGACCCTCCCCCACCCATCCTTCCAACTATTACCAACACAGGACTATACAAATATGAACAGTTTAAGAGGTAACTCTCAACAACCAAACGAACGAACGAACAAACGAACAAACAAACAAACAAACAAACAGACAGACAGACAGACAGACAGACAGACAACCACCCACCCAACCAACAAGCAAATTAATTCCAACATATCCTTTCATCCATTTTCAGTGTCTGGATTTTTGCAGAAAGACTATAAAATAAACAGAGACCGACGAAATATTTGTTTCATTGATTCTTCAACTAAGTCAACATCAGTGACTTATGGGCTGTGGTGCTATTGTATTACATGTAAATAGACTTGTGTTTGTCACTTTGTGACCAAGATTTTATGATACTTGATAGACATTAATTCGTCGAGACAAGTTGACACCATAATTTTAACCCCTGCAGTCGAGTCCCTCTCGTTCCTGGGCTCTAGTTACGGTAGAGTATGGATGTATTATCAAATGTTTTAATTTAGCCAACAATAATGGAGGCATTGCAGGAATGACTCCGTAGGTGGCGGTTGGGTCCACGAGGCGCGCTTGCAGAAGGAAGGGACGACTTATTCCGTGCAAGCTCGGTGGGTTGACGATACCAAAACGAGTATAATTCACGCTGAATTGATGTTTAAGTTATTGTATATTTACTTAAAACAAAACCACTTGGTGTAATTGTATAGCTATAGAATACTTTTGTGTAACGTTACAGCACCTGTTACAGCATTGTATTTCCTCTTCATTGACACGTCAACATTCTTCGTCCGTCCATTCATTCAACCTGTCAAACGATTTTCAGCTGATTGCTAATAATGGTCACGAGAGGGCGCACTGCACCAATCGACAGTTTAATACTAATAGCTTGTGACTTTGCCGGTGTTTATTAAAAGTTTTAAAACTTCGATCTTGAATCAGCACTTTTTTGTCAGGTCTTAAAAAATAAAAATAGCACAATGGCATGCGCACTTTAGCACAACTGTATAGTTTATGTGTTATTTTTTTTCAAAAAAAAGCTAAGCCACTTGCCTAACCACCGATGTTGTTTATAGTACATGTAAATGTTTTGATCCTGCACATTTTGACATCAAAATTGATCTTACCTCGTCTTCGATTTCGAACCACAGACCGTAGATTCATGTCGTCTTCAGCCACCAGTTGCATTATAGGTTAAAGCACATGCTGGTGCACAATAAGAGTAATAAAATAACATTATACAGGCATGTGTGTGTGTGTGTGTGTGTGTGTGTGTGTGTGTGTGTGTGTGTGTGTGTGTGTGTGTGTGTGTGTGTGTGTGTGTGTGTGTGTGTGTGTGTGTGTGTGTGTTTTGCGAATATTGCTAATAATTAGTGCCTAGTAGGCTTTCGGTGATGGACGAGTAGAAATTGACAATAAAACATTATAAAGGTGTGATTTGATTAATCAATAGGACAGTACACTATAGTTACTTTGGAATGGTAAATTGGAAACGAATGCGACGTTTCGATCCGTCTATTACGGACCTCACGCCATAGACCCTCCATCCTCCACGTTGGTGGAGGGTCTATGATCACGCAATGATCCAGAGAGAGGCGTCAACGCTCAATAATTAAATCATTGCGTGTTCAAGGTCCGTAGTAGACGGATCGAAAAGTCGCCAATTTACCGTTCCAAAGTAACTATGTTGTACTGTCGATATATATATATATATATATATATATATATATATATATATATATATATATATATATATATATATATATATATATATATATTATCGACATTATGATAGAACGATAGAGCGATAGATAGATAGAACGATAGATTAGATAGAACGATAGATTAGACAGACATACAGACAGACAGACAGACAGACAGACAGACAGACAGACAGACAGACAGACAGACAGACAGACAGACAGACAGACAGACAGACAGACAGATAGATAGATAGATAGATAGATAGATAGATAGATAGATAGATAGATAGATAGATAGATAGATAGATAGATAGATAGATAGATAGATAGATAGATAGATAGATAGATAGATAGATAGATAGATAGATAGATAATCCAGATTTTAAAATATATAATTTATTTACCCACACATATTTTGTTCGTTTGTTTGGGGTTTTTTTTATTCATTCATTTATTTATTTATTTTATTTATTTGTTTATTTGTAACACGAGTACTGGACTCCATGTGTACAAATGAATTCCTCCCCTTTCCCTGAAAGATTATTACAGAAAATCCACGCCATGACTAGTCGACTCGATGACGCGCTTCAGTTTGATTTTTGCAATTGGATTTGTACAAATTATTGATGTAGCCCACATTCAAACATGGGCGCTACTTGACCATTATTCGGTTCGTGATTGAATTATGATAAATTGTTAGAATTGCCTCATCTGACATTATTGAGGGAGCCTTCAGAAATTACGAGGGGGTGGGCCTGGGGGGGATCAATTGAGGAGGGTCATGTTTTAGAAACCTGTCCAAGGGGGAGGGTCATATTTTAGAAACCCGTCCAGGGGGGAGGGTCACATTTTACGTTGACCCATTTTATGACCTACGTGGATTGTACTTGTTACCATACAGTGAGAAGGTAAAATTCTTGTAAAATGCACTCTACACTATTTCAAACAAAGTCTACAATTCTGAGAGAAACAACACACATCCCTTCAAACTAAGGCTCATATTTAGCTAAACTGCATGTGTAGTTACAATTTACTGTTTTCCACATTCCAAACAAGTCCTAAATGACATCTTGTGTAGCTTGGCTGTTTGGGAATATGTAATGTGACGTAGGACAAGTTGACATTGCTCATTGTTTTAAAATACATATACATTGCCATACAAGTGCAAAATGTGCATATGAGCCATATACGCGATTTCCATGCAAAGATTGACTTGTATCACATACATGCTGAAACCAGTCACTGGCTTCAATATTTTGTCTCATGAGAATGTCCATCGAGCAGAAAATAGTGTAGAATATTTCATTTTCACTGGAATTACCGTTGAAAACGGTAATAAACGGTAATACATATTTTAGAATTCCACAGGTAATTTATGTTGTACGTGTCTGTCTTACTTAGTTGCATGAAAAGTGAAGAAAAATAGTTTTCACTTAAAATGAAGTTTCAGATAAATAGCGTTTTCCAAACAGAGATAATCTGATCCAAACAGATAATCTGATGTAAATATTATATACTCTACAGTCAAGTCCAGCAAGAAAAGTCAATTACAATTAAAGGGACAGTATCTGTAACTTGATGATCTTTTTTCAATACTTTTGTTTTGTGTATCAAGTGCAGTTTCTTGTTCTACTCCTTTAAACATGTTGAAATACCCTGTATTTGGCTTGTCAACACAGCCTGTATATGTTTAAAGTGCACTGTTATTGTTGATAATTTTAGTCCAGACTAAAATTAACTTGTCAAAAATAACTATGCAGTTTGTACATATACAGGCTGTGTTTACAAGCGTTTGCCAAACACAGGAGTGTTTCAATGTGCGTAATGGAGTAGAACAAGAAACTAAAAACTGGTTGATGCACAGAACAAAACATACTGAAAAAATAATCAAAAGTTACAACTACTCAGTGTCCCTTTAATCTGCCCACATAATTTCCATCCATCCATCCATCCATCCATCCATCTATCAGTGAATTTGTCATTTTGAGATGTCGTAGGGTCAGATTTTATTTCGAAGTGAAGCGGAAGAAATAACAGCTCTGGTTTGCGAGAATGGATTTTAGAACTTGGGATTGTGGGGCCCGGGGAGGGTGACATTTTAGAAAAAGGAGTGGGGGTGTGGGGTGTGTGTCACATTTTACAGCTCAGACATAACCTGAAGGCTCCCTAACATTGCAATTCAGTTTATTATACCGAAGTTCGAATTCGTCATCCCATCTTGCACGGATATGATTGATTGTTTGATGTTTACTGTATGTTTCTGTATCTGTAATTGCACCTCAGTTTCTTTTTTAGAGCTTCTTTTCTTTGCATGATACACAATTTGATTTATTGATTACTTGATTACTTGATTGATTGATTGATTGATTGATTGATTGATTAATTGATTGATTAATTAATTAATTAAAATTGATTGATTGATTGATTAATTGATTGATTGATTAATTAATTATTTAATTAATTAAAATTAATTTTTAATTAATTAATCTGCGCTCACAAAAGAACAAACGAAAGTAAACGTAACAGCCAATAAGAAATCGCACCGTCTACAGCTGTCTGGTCTACTACAGCTGTACATCGGATTTTAATCAGATTACATAATACACTTGTATTTTCGTTTCTTCCAATCACATTCCCTCTGACAGCTGAGCTTCTGCCAATCAGATTCATTTTCACTCTCAGTGCGCGTAGTTTGAGTGCTGTCATCATGTCGGAAACCTCAGTTTGCAGACTGTAAATAGCGGGATTTGGACATGTCTTCGTGATAATATTTACAGCCACAGTTGTGGAAGGAGGTTATCATCAAAAGATATACCGAACTGGTGAAAAATTTTGTTCGAGAAGTGAAAAAACACGCAGCTGGACTCAGGAGTGAGAAGTAGGTAGGCAATGCAATGACGCTTCAACGTGACAAAGAGACTACGAACTAATCCTGCTTGCAGACGGTTCACGCATTTCGCTAAACACCAAAGGAAGGGACGACTCACTCCGTATACAAGCAGGACTACTCCCGAAGTAGTCTATTCATAGAGTACTTCTTACATGTAAGTACTTCTTACAGTGGCGTGACGCGAGTCCGCACTACAGGGAAAATTGTTAGGAATTTATTCAGGGGCGTTCACTGTACACTAATGTAGTATTGCAGGGGTCACCAGTATCCATTGGAATTTTATACATTGTTGCAAACTCACACAATGGCCTGCTGAATAGCAATATTGATTTTAACGTAGGCAGTTAAGTGTTGTAGACCAACAATTTTCTACGTAGGCTTGGTCTATTTTCCATGCACGTTTCGACCATATACATTTCAGAATATTGCTATAAATTTATTCATCTGCACATTAGTGTGTGAAATTTCGAAATGATATGTCCATATTTGACGAAATTGAAACGATGAGAAATATTTCACTTGTTTGTAAACCCTGTGCCCACCACTGTAACCTATTGAAAAACGCTGATTTTACTGGCGAATAGTACTTAATAAATATTCGTCTGTTCTAACATTTCATTTTTCCGGCCTCCAAACTTGATAAATTTCTGAGGATAAATGATAGACTACTCTTCTAAATTCATATCTTTTTTTTTTTTTGATTTCCTTTTTCTGAGCAAAGTTGCTTTAGGTTGACCATACAACAGTCAGGCCACGTCTGTCCTGACGTCAGTACAATCATGTCAGCAAATCGGTGTCAAATGCCATCATTTTTTTTTATAGAAAAAGAATACTAGAGAAGGACCAATATAAAATATACTTTTTGAAAAAAAGTACACACCAAATTTTACAGGGAATATATAATGCCCACTTTCCCATCAAAATATGTACAAATCCTTGCCGACCACATGATGACTATTTGCCGTCTGTGGCAAAATCTTGGTCTTTTACTTATGAATGAAACAAAATCCCATGAAACAAAATCTCGTAAAAAATCCCTGTTGTGCGAGGTACGCTATTAAAGAACGGACATTTCATCCGAACTGGAATTGAAGTGAAAATTAACAATACATATTTTCAACATGTTCCAATCCCTGGAGTAAAGGAATCTCTGCACAGAGTGTGTATATGGTGAATGGCAGTTGAACTTTGGCTGACATCAGCATTGTTTTAATGTCTCTATATATAGTACTTTCATCACTTTGAAAAACTTGTGCTTGTTGTAGACTTGCTAATGGTTTTGAACTAGCAGAGTGAACTGTGTGCACTCTTGGACAATACAACTTTGAACTTTGACTGAAAACACTTGGACTTGATACTGATCTGAATTGCAAAATGGACATTTTTGTTGGAGGGTCTGCTCGTTTGATCGCCATTGGTGAATAGATCAGCAACCGTAAGTAAAACAGAAGTTTATATGCATTTATTAAAGGCCAAGTCTAGTATCACCCCAGTGTCAGTAGCTGGCCCTCACTGGCGAGATTACTGGCACATGGCACTAGCTGTTCCTCAATGAAACGGCTAGTGCCATCAATGTGAAATTTCTTGTTGCTGAACATTCCCCAACAAATTGTGTAGTACTTGTAATTTGCATTGTCTTCATGTGAAGTCGATATATTTTGAGTTGAATACTCGGAGTAAGACTGCAATATGTCGATGTTGTAGATTTTCGATGCATTGTTACATACTGTCCATCAATCATTTAGGGTACAACGTTACTCGTTACTTGTATGAGAATAATACACTATTCCATCAGCTTTGATTTGTTCAGAGATCTTTGGAGTCATTGCTGGAGTTTAAAATCACAGTTATTATTGAATATTGTTTTCAGAAGTGCATGTATTCAATAATAGTGTTTGATAAGCATTCTTCTGACAATGTTTCACTTGTTTGATACATTTAATTGCTTCAGTCATTGCAAATTAAATTCATTATTCAAGTGATAGTACAAGTTCATTCAGCATATTGGTTATTCGTAGCTATTTTGTATATGTTAGAAATTTGTGCTTATTTCAAACTCCATGAGTTTGAACTATAGTACATGTATTGTAAATTGTCAAGTCAAGTAAGGTCAGGTCAGGTCATGTCATATCAAGAGTCAAGTCGACAATCAAGCCACTAGTCAAGTCAAAGAGTCAAGTCAAGACAAGTCAAGTAAAAGGTAAGTTAGTCAAGTCAAGTCAAGTCAAGTCATCTAAAGGTAAGTCAAATCGAAGCATGTCAAGTAAAGGTAAGTAACAAGTAAAGGTAAGCATCATTGTTATTGTCATCTTCGTGATCGGTGCCGTTGTCGCGTCGCCGTTGTCTTTATTTTCATCGCCTTCGTCTTCATTGTTTTCGCCAATGACACCATCGTCGTTGATGCTATCGTTGTCGCATCGTCATTGCTTTTGTCGTCATTGTCGTCGTCATCACCGTTGTCGTTATTTTCATCGCCATCGTCTTCATTGTTTTCGTCAATGATGTCATTGTCGTTGTTGTCGCTATTGTCGTCATCGTCATTGCTTAGCCAACATCTACATCGAATTTTAATCAGATTGGAGCTATAGGTACATGTTGTACCCCTAAATTTGAAATTAAATTTTATGAAACTATCTAATTATCAAAAAGTCATTATGCAAATTAATCAATAAAGTTATAAACTACATCAACAAACTTCATGACACATCATGACATGCACTTCCTTACCATCAATGCATTTGAAGCTTGCATTCTAAAGATGTTGCCGAACGATCAGCCGGACATCTGCATCGGATGTTAATCAGATTGATTGCATAACATGCCTGTGGAAATGTCTTTGATGCAAGAAAGTTAGCAGTTTGGTGAGTATATTATGAATTTCGAGTTAATTATTTTTTAGGACATTTTTCAGCACAAACATCAGTGCAGTGATAGAATTTAAAAAAATATTAATGAATAACTAATAACACCATTGCATTTTGTATCCTGACCAACTCGCAAATATCTTTTCCTTAGGAGTCACTTGAGAACAGCGCCACCTATTGACAGTGAATGTAAATCCCTCATCCTGACAGTCAGCGAAACTGAACATTTTTCCTATGTGGCTGAGTCATGCAAATGAGCCAAGACTCTTCATTGATTAGTCGCCGCCATTTTGAACTCTCTGTCGACTGTTCAAAGTTGCTGACCTGGAGTAGGCAAATCAGCGGTGTTTACTGCATACCTGGACACAATTTGGAGCTATAGGATGCATCGAGGGAGTGATATATGTACGGAAAGCACAACATTGCTCTGAAGTTTACGTAAGTTTCCACTGTTAGTACTTATTTGTTAGTTTTGTGCAATCGGACGTGTTGCAGCTTGCGCTCTCGTGGAGGTGTGTTAGTTGAAAACATGGACAGTTATTCAAAACTTATGTTGCATGCATAGGAGATATGTTTCCGTGTGTCAATTTCACAAACGCCCTGTAAGTTGCAGAGTTTCAGATTCCAATAACCGTTCGCAAACTTTCCACATAAAATACTCTGACGGACATAAAGGGTTCGAAATTTGACAGTTGATAGCCTGTTCAGGGGACTCTAATTTCTAAAGTCCTGGCCAAAGATCAAGTAACGTCTCAAAGGACTGCTAATGTAGCGTCAGTAGCAACGCTTGGTTGCCAGAATTGGGAGACTTTTAAATTCATTCAAATACATACCAATTGCTTTTAAAAACTGATATATCACAGTTTTATTCAAAACTTCTGTGTTTTCGAAGAGTGTAAACTTTCTAAAACTTGTAAACAATGAAGTGTCAGTCACAACCAAAAGAAACTGAATATGCAACAGCTGGCTAGAACTTCAAATATTCCGCAAAGAAGTTGGAAACCTAGGCTTGGTCACGTAATGTCCTGACGAATTATAGTTATCAATTACAGAATATAAAGGTAGTCATTTAAGTCAAGTGTTTTTAAACAGAGACATGTAGCAAAGTACACATACCAGAAATTTTTTTCCGGAAAGGTTAAAAAGTTGCTGGTCAGAATTTAAATGAGAATTTCTAGCTGCAAATGTTTTTTCTGTATATATAGACATCAGCACAAAAATAGCAAGTGTGCCAAAATATTCATTTGTTGTATTCTGAAATATGTAGCATGGACTGTTGTATTTATTCTAAAGAAGTAAGTGACTTAAAATCATGCAATAATTTATTTATGGAAAGGGTCAACTGTTGAAATGAAAGACACTCTGTACAGTTTATCACCACTGCACCCAGGTTATGTTTACTTTAAATTTTTAATGGATTGTACACACCTTTTTCTATATAAAAAGAGGGCCACAAAGTTTTACAGGATTCAGTTTGACAATGTTTGAAGAAATCGTTAAATATGTATTTTTTCAAACTTCTGAGATGATTTAAAGAACTATTCTAATAATGTTTCACACACATACACATGTATATAGCAAATGCCATATGCACATGTATTAACTGTAACTATACATTTGGGACTCAGAGTTAATAATACATTTTTAGTTTGAATATCCATGGTTGAAGGGCAGTTACGGTGGGTTTTGAAACTTTTCAAAACTCTGGAATATTTTGATAAAACATAATTTCAGTTGAGTTATTTAACCTTTTAAAGACACAGGTATGTCATACTTACAGAGCCGGAGTATTTCAAATTTTGGCAAAACATCAAGATCTTTTGTGTAAAAAAAACAGTTTATCTTTGTCAGTTGCAATCCTAAAGAATTTTGAATCATACTGGTGTGAAGAGCATGTTTTCGTTACTTTATAGACTACAAAGAAACTAAGCTCATGGCTTATCAAAGGAGAAGTAAGGACAGGTAAATAGATAACTGAGTGATTGTGAAACAGTCATCAAGCAAGATGACCCTAGTGGGTGTGTAGGCGTTGAAATGTTCTTTGTATACTGTATCTGGACAGATTAGGGGTTGATAGTTAACTGATCAGAGTACATTGTAAATGTAGTCAAAATGTGGACACAACGCTAAACTCGACAAGATAGAGTTCTCCAACAGAAAAAAATGAAGGAAATGCTGTTGGGCTTCTAAAGACATCAGTGTTTGAAATTTGATTAGGCGGATTACCGGTACACTAGTTTTGTGGTTGCCCCAGCCAGGACAACTTACACATTAGACGTTATAAAACAAGCAGATTGAAACTTGGCATTTGTCCCAGATAGATAACAGACATGTTTTTTGCTCAGCCTTACTTTGATAAATGTAGGTTTCGAACATCACACAAATCAAAGGCATTTGAATGTGAACTTGGCCATAAAACAAAACAAATGATGAAGATCAAATGAAAACATATTATCCTGAAAACCAAACCTTCATTGCCTTATGAATGGATGTCTCAGTCTGGAGTGGAGATACACATGTATAACGTCTTCTTGGGCCAGTGCCATAATTGGCTACCGGCCAAACTGTACCCTTTAATTAAATCATAAATTTACAGATAACAGAAAACTTCTAATTTTATCAGTGTGATAAAACAGGTTTAATATGTTTGTTTTGAATGAGGTAATCCAACCATGATTGCTGTCTTGTGTATTTGTAGTTGAAGATGTACATGTAGTAGTTGTTGTCCATCAGGTGGCATGGAATTCACTTGGCATTTTGTATCATGTGACTGCCTTGTTATGATTGTCTGTGGATAGTCTATGTAGAGATAATGAGATGTATGTACTGAACACCTTGTCTGGATAGCCAAACATAGTAATTAGTTTGTACTCTGTTCAGTATTGTTTATCATCTTTCTGTAGTACAACACTAGTTTTGACAAAATACTGATATTTTCAGTTTATTTGGATCATTCAGTCTCATTTCAAAAAGCAGGACACTATCAGAACCAAGTGTCTTATAAAATACTGCATTTACAAGACAACACACTTACATGTACAAATGTACTGGGTGTTGCAAATCTGGCTGTATGCTGTGAGACACATACACAAATGAAATTAGCTGGAAGAGTGATATCAGTTATAACTTCTGGCTCATATAATTTCTATGAACTCATGTGTACACAGCCGACCAGGTTCAAGATACATTTGTACATTTGTAAATCATGTAGGTGTATTATTGCAAGCAGTACTAACTGCGGACACTGTGCCTATAGTTACCACTACTCTGACCCACCTAAGAAAATCTGTTTATAAATGGAAAGTTCAACATCAGTGTCTTCTCAAGGAAAGGCAGTGTTTTTTTTTGTTTTTTTTTACAATATTTCCTTTATAACAACATACATGTACATGTACAGTACTTAGCAAACTCTTTCTAAGTAATACATTGCCTCTGCAGTACAAAGCCAACCACACCAGTTCACACAACTGACTGAAATATAAGCACTCAAACAATAATTCCTTGTTATTGGGAAACTGATGTACTACATAAACTGGGGTCAATAGCTAGTAGTTCTAGTGACCTGGAAAATATTGTAACTCACTCCCCAAAATAAACATAATATAGACTTGATTGATTGATTGTGACATACTGAGCAGATTTACTTCGTAGTGAATGCACTGTCAATACAATGGAAAATAGCAGTAAAATGCAGGTAGAGATACAGAACCCTAGCCTAGGTTAGAACTTAGATAGAAGTACAATGTATATTTTACAGTTTACAAACATTCACAGGCGAGGTGCTTCAATTTCGTTGTCACACTGCTACCCAGTAAGACTCAAGAAAACTAATACCTAAGAATGCCTGCAAGTACATTTTTTGTATGTCTGCACTGTGCAGTGTATATAACCTTGTCAAATAGTTAGCCCAGATCAAACACAATTGACAACTTTCTAAGTCAGTCAGTAAGCAGTCAACATGTCTCAAGGTAAGAAATTTACAATAAAACCATTGTGATTAGAAGGTCGGTCGTTATTAGAGGATAGAAACTGTGCCAAAAATGTGATTTCTCTGTCACATGCAACTCAGTAAGGCTGCTGTAATATAATAATGTCCAGCTAATGTAAAAGTGCAGTTTGTCTTATTTCTCAGGATTGATATTAAAAAAAAATGTTCTTGACAGCTTCTCAGATCCCAGAGGGCAGAATTAACAGGTGGTCTGCATACATACTTTAATCTTTGATTGATGTCACATGATCTAGGTACCGGATGATTAATAAAGTCTGTTCAAGTCATAAATACTGTATAGTAATATTAAATAGAAAAATGTACATATGTTATAGAATTTGGCAAATTTGGCTTAGAAGAGACTGGCTGTTCACTGTAGTGGGGCATTGTGGGAAGTGAACAAAATTAGAATCTTAGCACCTCTTTCACACTACTATTGCCACAGTCTATTTTGGGCAAGGGCTTCTTCTACATGTATGTTAGATTTGTCAAGTTTACAGCTATATTTTGTAGAGGTTCTACGTTGCAAAATTGGTGAAAATGGCTCTTTTTTGGTCCCTTCAACATAAAGAAATGCACACAAGGTAAAGTCAGCCTCACCTTTGTTCCACTTTAACTGTACTTTTTCCTGTAAGAGGAAGGTACTTCAAAAGCTGAGATAGATAGGTGTAATTTGACTTGAGAAACCATTGACTTAGCACAATTTGAACATTTATAAATGTGTCATATTGTAGTGTTTTACACACTTATAATGACATGCTAGTAAATGAAGTAGATTTGCATTTGTTCAGCAGCTACTTCTCTCAATACATATTTGCCGGAACTTGAAATTCCTTAATTAAGGTAACAACATTACATCAGTGATATTGCCATGACAACCATGACGGTGTTGCCATGGCATTAATTAGATCCGATTACTATATTGTACTGTGTGTTCATTCAGTTGGGAATAGAAATTGCGTGGTTAATCAGAAATACCATAGTGAAGTGATAATCAGAGAAATGATATAATGGAAGCGTAAAGTTGTAATTTTGTACAAAATACATGTACAATGTACATATCTTACTCTGAGTAAACTAAAAGGAGTAAATATCATATGATAGAATTTAAGCCCAGTGGATGAAACTACAAGCTTTTCTGGTGAGACAAAAATGATCCAAAATTAATATCAGTGATTCAGTGCACACAAATGACAGTGTTACATGTACCTGTCAATACATGTATAGTCACCAATCTAATATTACGGTAGTCAAATTAATCCCAGAAATGTTCCTGTGACTGATAGCTTTGTGTTGGATGGTAATCACAATCCTTAATGTTTGTTTATAGTATTGTCACAAAGACACATGCCATTTCACTTCTATTTGGCAAGTACAAATGTAGATCAACCGCATACACATACACATGTCCAATGTATAGTGGAATAAGACATGCCAGTTGATACTTGGCAAAAGAAGTCTACCTATAAAGTATGGATGTATTTATTGGTATGTAGATATACAGTGTACTTGATATATATATATGTGTGTATATACATGTATGTGTACATGTATGTTGTGGGGGGGGGGGGGCATTGACAATATAGAGGTGATTTGATTGTAATAATAGTGATTACACTAGCTATTGTTGTACATCCATACCAGTCCATTGGAGACTTAAACATCACCTTACCTTCTGCAGTTGTTCATTTAATTTGACATAATGCTTGTCTATACATTGTAAATGTATTTTACCTTGGTCCTACATGTACATGTACATGCATATTTCACAAATGACCTTTAGAAAATTGTAAATGACAACATTTTCCTTCCGATGAAAACTTAAACTTACTGGTAGTTTGTGTACAGTCTACCAAGTAGGTGAATATATTAGAAATATCATTCTCTCATGTTGTACAGCATGTACAGGGTAACTAACATATAGTATTCATAGAATTTCCTGATTACATCATGTCGCTATAGCAACACATGACATGATGATCAATCTATTTCTTTTCTTCTTCATTATCTTGTCCATGATTGCATTAAAACCATTACATATTATACTGTATATGTGGCATGATGTAGATTATGTAACATTGATACCACAGTGCAATCTTCCAAAATGAAGTGGGGACTTCATTCATGCTAGTCAGGTACGCCTGGATGGAGCACCCTCGCACATTGGCCAACCCCTCCCAGAGGGTGAGAGGAGGCCGGTGAGGGTGGAACATCATGACACTATCTTACAGTCTACATTCATGCGAGATTACTACATGTACATGTACATTGTAGATCTGTTCATGCATTGCAGACTAAATATGCTCTGTGTGTGAAAATAATCATGTATATGTATGATGGGTTTGTGATTAAATCTGATTAAATTTTCATGACATATTCAGTGAAGTTATTAAAATATCCAACTAGATTCAATTAGGGCCGATTAGAATGTAGATTCTCATGGGAACGTTCAAATGTATGCACATGTACATGTATGCCTTGTACCATGTTTTGTTAAGATCTAATTGTAATGGAACTTTTTTCAATTTAATTATTATCAAATTGAATACAATGTTTTTAGGATTATGTGGATGTTTGTTACTTTTAACTAGAGCAAAAAATTGGGATGACGAAAAGGAGTGAATAAGTCTTGAATTTTCAAAATTGATATGTTAATGGTTTTGAATTCTTTTGAAGTGAATTGGTTTATTCTCAAACTTTTTTCAAAGTAGATTTTATTGATGTTGGTTTCAGAGACACTCAAGTGAATTGAAATTAATTATGTAGGTGTCATTTTGGACATGGAATCACTCCAGAGTAACAAAAAAAACCAACTGATTCAGATAGTATTCCTAGCCCTATACTTTAGGAAACACCAATAATTCTCATCAAGAAATAACAATAGAGTGACAAGAACTTTATATAACAATAGTTGACATTTTATTGTTACAATGTAACATTGTTCACATCCAATCATATGAAAGAATGGTTCAATATACATGTACATGAGTCAGGTATACATGTACATTTATGTACCTCAGCGACACTTGTATTTAATACCAGATGTACATTGTATGTAGATGTATTTACACCAAATTACAAATATTGTAGAACAAATGATGGAAACCTATGTACATGTAAAGTTTTACAACTTTGGCAACATGACCAACTCTCTGGGTAAATCACATGGTATGTAATTGTTCTTGTCTTCACTTTCACCATGTAGATAAAAGGGTGTAAAATTGCAAGCTACCACTGTATGTATTGAAATTCAATTGAAACATTTAGTATCAAGTTTTAAATAATGCAGAAAGTTTAGTAAGCAGTTGATCCAATGGCATCACAGTGAACAATCTTCTTATGTATTTCTAAGATCTTAGATGAATAACAAACTTGATTTTATTCTTCAAAAGCTAGAAATTGTCCATCATATGTTGTATGATGTAAAATTTAAACTTTATACATGTGTAGGTTTAAAGGGACTCCTCCTCTGTGATTGTACATGTACAAATGAATTTAAATTTTTTGTAGTTTCAGGACTAAAACACAAGTGATTGGCTTTATGATATTAGTTTTCATGTTGTACTCAGCAAGTTTAGACATAGGGTAATCACAGATTTTAAGTATCTACTATGTATGTCCCAGTTTACATTGATTTATAGGTTAACATATACAGCATGGCACAACCTGTTGCCATTATTACTGAAATGGAAAAATTGATTTTGTGGCTTGGCTTTCAGTCACCACTCAATAGACAAACAGCTATTCCATTCATCTAGTGTTATCACAAGGAATTACAGTATCATCGACTCTTATCGTTCCCTCACATACATGTACATGTAGGGGATGTACAATGTCTGTATAGATTCACAATATACCTAATGCAAATCTGACTACACAAGTAGCCCAGCCCATCAACAGTCTGACTGGGCTATTTGTAACAATGTCATTTGAGTAAGTACATTGTACATGTTATTGTATGTCTTGTCAGATAGCTGCATGCATGTGCTAGTCTCTGGGCCAGACACCTACATGTACATGTATGACGCTTGTTATGAATTAAAGTTAGTGGCACCATGCTTTACTTTACTTACAGTTAACTTTACATTTGTATTTCTATGGATTTCATATGCATACATGTACAAGCAGTTTCACATAATTGTATTTCATGCATTTTCAAAGTGCACATGCACATGTGTGTGTGTGCGTGCGTGCGTGCGTTCATGTACAGGTATACTCTGTGACATGGCTATGTACTCTGTGACATGTATGTTGGCATTGAAACTGTGGGTAACCTGATACAGTCATTCTGTTTCCAAAAGTAAGCCTACATGTATATATGTACATTATATATCGCATTCATTGTTTGTGTCTCCATTCCTCAGTATCACTATTTCAGGTCACCTCAGAGAGTCTATAAACTAAATGTACATGTACATATACTATTACGACTGTTTTGATTTAGTACAAGTTTTTCAAAATCTCGAGCACCAAATCTGGTAAATATACACGGTTTCCGTATGCCATCTTAAATCTAAAACCTTTGTAAACACCTGGGGGAACTCTAGTCTGGATGCCAACATGGTCTAATGATTCTGTATAGGGACTAGACTACAAAAATGTAGGAGACCTCGGGTAGAATTTGCCTACTTGTAATAATATTGTATACAATGTACATGTATTGACAGTGTACACTTATTGTGGTATGCTCTTTACTAAAACCTTGATAACTTGACTCTTGACTTTAGCTGTTTCAGTTAGTACTGTCCTGAATGTTAATAATAAACAAAGTCTATTGTATGTTAATAAATGTGTACAAAATTAAGGACAAATAAAAGTAAATAGAGTCTGAGAACAACAGATTTTTACAAATTATTAAGTGATAATACTAACAGAAATAGGAGTGTGAATTGTTTATCTGTCATTTACAGGTCAAAGGTCAATCTTGTTCTATGTACAATGGTAAAATAGTTAAGCATTGAAAAGTATAATTTCTTAAATCTTGATTCAATAGTTCAGTAGCCACAACAGTACAATAACATTAACAAAAACATTTTTATAGGAAAAACACTTTTATAGACTTTTGTAGGGGTGAAAAGTGAAATATGTAATATGTACAATCATATAGTGTATTGGATGTATGTCAGTTTGTTTGCCAAATAACAGACACATGGTCAAAACTATACCAGTTTCTCTGTGACTGAGGAATTGTGAAGTTTGATTTGGAACATTCAGCAGTCTTGTATGGTATTTTCATTTGTACGCCTTGATATGTCAGGTATGAATTGTTATAGAGTGGATTGTGATATTGTGCCACTTGTTGTGTTTCCGTTATCAGTTTAGAACAAGTCGTATTGTCAGTTGATTGGCAGTTGGCCAAGATTCCAATCCTGATGACCATTGCATTGCTGTACCTGTATACCGAAGGTCACTCTATCCCAAAGTAAAGCAAACAATTCAAAACTGAATTTCTTGTGACACAGTTTATAGAGGAATTTGAAAACCGTTGATGCTAAGGATTGCTAAGTAAGCGTACCCTGTTAGCAGTGTTGTGTGTTGGGTACAGAAGTTCTAGCTTGGACACCACTGTACATGATGTAACATTGTAAAGTAGTTGGTGGTATTTGGAACCCAGGTGTTTGCAGGTAGGGACCATACAGGAGTACCTTGTAGTGAACCATAAATGTACACACTTATCACTAACACATATGAAGTCAGCCTCAGACAGAATACAATACTCTGTTAAGTATTCTGACATATCCATGCTACATTTAGTAACTTTATGACATTTACATGTATTAGGGGAATGATCTTTTGCCTTGAAACAGAGAATACACGTAGGTGCTAGACCCCTATTAAGTCTGACTGTTCTAGCTACATGTATACATGTACAGTTACATAACTTATAAGTGTTTGTGACATGTTACTAATTACTAATTGTGCTCACAAGTCTATATCTTACATTGTACCCCAGTGAGTTTGCTCGTTTGACCAAATATTAGGGCAAACAATATTGTCAAACCAGTCTCTAGATACCTGTAGCTATTACTCTGAGCTATACTAGTATTATAGTAAGATCTGTCACTACATGTACAAAGATTTTGACATAGTAGACTTGCAATATTCAGATATTTTATGCATTCTCTGTGTATACTGGGAGTATTTAGATTTTACTACTATAATACAGTTGGGAAAGGAACTACATAAAGTACCTTCTACTTATGATGAGAAACATAATAGTAATCATTTTAATAGTGTAATTATTAAACTTTATTTTGGGAAAGAAGAAAAACACAAAAATGCTCAAAAACATCCCATAGATAAAAATACACACAAAACGGCATTTTAAAACAAGTAGGACTCTAAAAAGACAAACTGACAAATACACTCATGAACAAATACAAGTATTTAAAAATACAACAGATCTCTATACAATTTTATTACAATTCAAACAAACCCTAAATAGAGGATTGTATTGGTATTAAGCACTGCTGCAATGATAAGACTATTTTGACTATTTCTAATAGATGTACGTTCAAAAAAATTATACATTAGTATGAATTATAATCCAGATGTACCTGTATAGGTAACATTTTAAGATGTACATGTAACCTAAATTCAGGTTCATTTCTATCTTTAAACTGTGTAGAGCAAGACGAACTAGATTCCAAGCTACATTGTTAAAACATTCAAAAGGAGTTCAATAAATTGACACTTTAATAAAAGCTATAAATGCTTACATTTGTAGTCACACCAGGAAAGGATGAACATGTATACATGATGTACAGTGTTACACTGAAGACCCTCTACATTAGAAATATGGTTATATATGTATAGCTCAATACTTTCTGTATTTGAACAGGGTTCTTTTCACTGTATAAATATACACTGTAAATACACATTTCACAAATGGAGGGATACTATATGTGTACATATGTAGTGTCACTCACAGATTCTGCTCCTGTTGAAGGATACATTTATGCGGTTGAAAATAAAGTTCAGATACTTGGGTTCATTGTTATGTGGCTATATACTTTAATATCATGTCATAAATTGACACTTGACCTAAAGTAATGAATGTAGCTTCCATTTACATAAGCATAGACATCCTACATGTATATACCTCAAGTATTCCTTGTGCCTACATTTGATAGGATGAAGTTGTATTTATGTGTAGAATCGTAAATATTGAGGCAGACAAACTTACAAGTACATGTGACGTACATGTATATGTAAATTTATACATGTTTCAGGTAGGTTTGGAGAAACCTACTTACCTGTAAGTGTCCTACATGTAAGTCATGTGACCAAGGGTATTTGTATTTCACAGCTTGAAGTCTATCACTTGACAAATATAAAACTTGACTATTTCAGCCAGATATAGTCTGTAAGATACAGACATTCCTGCCATGCTATTAGCCAGTGGTGAATACATGTTGTAAGTGATAGGGATGAACAACACGATGTATCTTACACAGTCTAGGCCAGACAGTATTGTCAAGCCTAATACAAAATGTATTATATCCAAGCCTCTTGGTTAGGTTGCATCAGGTTTTCAGTTGCATACATGTACATAAACATGGGACTTTCCTATTGTAGCTCTTACTGAAGGTACAAGGAGTTTAAGGGTTTTCTACGTCACTGAGGGACATTGTAATATGACTATTTTTCATGCCAGTGGAAACAACTTTATGTCAGAAATGGTAGGGTTACATTGTACATGGGTGTTCTACTTTACTTAGAATTGGGTTGAATTGAGTTCAGGAGTGACATAGTGAAATACAAAGTTCAATACCTGTGTGTCTCTTTGCATATCCATCAACTTTGAGCCATGAATAAATAACCATGTGTAAACAATTCATGTTTATTTGCACCTTGGTCATAGAGTTTTTTAGCACACAGAAAATGTAGGAAATATATATGAAATGTACTCATATAATATTAAGAAAACCTATTATTAGAAAAGTTAGCTGGTAGACTTGACAATCTGTGTCCACTACTGGCAAATGATACATTTTGTATTGTCAAGTCAGATTGCCAAGTCTCTGGGCTATACAAAATGGTTGAAAAGTACCAGTTGGAGGCTTATGTACAATGTACATGTACGTGCCCAGAGACTTGATTGTCTGGCTGAATATACTATCTGGACAGACCACATTGTCAAGCCAGATACAGGACTGTGGGCTAGACTGATATTAACTTTTCTCACTCAATTTATTGAGTGTTAAACCCATTTGATCCGAGTTCAATTTTCATGATAATCGTCATCCTGAAATCACTGTGTCATTTATACAAGAGCCTGAGAACTTAAAACCTAGATTTCTCTAGTGGCAACACTTTAATGAGATTTCATTATGAACTCCCTGCCTAATACATCACATAAATTCTTTGAATCATAGATTTATTGTAAGTTTGTATTAAAGAAACTTGTATGCCTTGTCATGGACACCACCTTAATTGAAGTCTGATTATTGAGTGGCAGCAACCCGGAAGACATGACAGTATACAAAAGATGCAGCAAGTCACAATAAAAGACAGACATGGTAGATAAACCCAATCAAGTAGTCTCTTCATTAGAATTTACATTGTAATTAGGTTGTGGTCATAGCCCCCAACTATGTGCATACACATGTAACCTTAGCCCAGAGACTCAGACTTGGCTATCTGGCATGACATACTTCAGGAGAATGTTATTGTCAAACCAGATAGCCAAGGAGTTAGGCAATGTAGGCAAATATAACCTACATGTACTTGTACATTCATGAGTTTTACCTCAAAACTACATGTAGGCACATAAAGTAATGATAGATATGGTGTAAATGTACACTTGAACACATACATTTGATATAATCAGACCTCATGTTATCCCATAACTGTGTACACTGTACATCATCCAACGGACTGCCATATCATTTCTACATATACATATATACATGTAGACCATCTGAACTCCATGTATCCTGATGGTACTGTGAACTGTTGATGTTATGGAAGGGTATGAATTATCTTGAAATTGGCAAATATTGATAGCTAATTTTAACCATGTGTTGATATATGGAGCCATGAAGAGTTCATTCTCCCTGTTGTACAGTTTATGGAAGGAGATAAAATATACTATAGACAGGGCTTCACAGCTAAAACCACCTGTGGATCTGACTGTTAGAGAAGTCGTAAATCATAAAGTCTGGCATCTCTTCCTGTTATACAATTCACGGAAAGTTGTGAAATGTCTCAGAATGTACAGGGAATCCAAGCTGAACCACCTGTTGATGTTTCTGTATGATAAATCATACATTGTGTAACCTTGCATCCTTACTTTCTAGTGCTACATGTATATGTACAAGTAATTCATGGATGAAGATAGATTGTTTGGGAATAGGCAGGGATTCTCAGGGTAACCACCTGTTGATTCTCGGTTTTACAAGTTGTAAACTATACAGCATGGAATCCACTCTTTCTTATGCTATGTTGATCCTTAGACAACCAAGATTGATCTAACTGTTTGATATGTTTTAAATTGCATATATGTACATGTACCTAGAATCCAGTTTTGTTGGGATTTTGCTCTTGCCTCTAAATTGGTTGGGGAAAAATGATTGCAAAATCTCAACATGACTGGATTTTAAGCTATAAATTGTATAACCTGGAATATGTACAAGTATTTCCTATCAAAGGAAATGGATTGTCTCAGAATAGACAGGAGTTTTCAGCTGAAACCACCTGTTGATTGTACTATATACATGTATATATGTACATGTACATGTATGTGGTAGATTGTCAAGTATGTAGCCAGTAATTCATTTTGTCTTGTTTTACAGTTCATGGAAGTACATGTACATATGATTGAAGGTTAAATGTCCAGAAATGAGAAATCTCAACCATGCATTACAGTATGTGATTAAACTACTAATTGCTTGCCTATACTCTACTTTGCTTTGTTTTGAAGACTTGATTATCAAGTTAAGTAGTTTGTCTATTTCAACTCTAATTTTTATTTGGAAAACACAAGATCTTTCAATGATACTGTCTTGTTCTTCGAAATTTACAAAGATTTAAAGTTTATACCTGGACATAAATGTACTTACATTTGTATGTGTACATGTTGAAGATAAGTAATGTTTTGTAAGTTTTGAAGACATTGTATGATCTTTATGTATACATTTGTACATTGTATATGTACATCTGATCAATGTGAAGATAAGTCATTTGTATTTACATGTAGGAAGGCAAAAGATACACAGATGATTATTTATCTGTTATGTAAGTTGTACATATACTATAGTACGGTCAATCTTTGGAGGTGTTTAGGAATCATTAGTACCCAGGGTTAGTGTGCAAGCTCCAGCCGTTGGTCCAAGCTATTACATATATATGTAAAGTGGAAACAAAGACCTGGAACTTTCTGGCTATACCCAGTGTATGAAAAAGACACTGATGATGTGCCTTAATTATGATAATCATTGCAGGAAATATAATTTCATTTTTTTCATTCAAATTTATATGTCTTAATATCTGATGCTATTTAGTTGAACAAGTTAAACTGAGAATTTCCTTACAAAGATTGGTGTTAGAGTGACACTCCTTCCATCTGTAACTACTTGTGTAACCTACCTTTAAAATTACATTTGTTAATAATAATAATAATAATAATAATAATAATAATAATAATAATAATAATAATAATCTTTATTTATACTGGATAGTTCTTTAAGCATATAAACACTTGTCTCCCAAGAAGTCCAGTGAGGGCCATCGCTCATGGGTTCAGTGGTAATGCAGGAGGAAACCGGAGTACCCGGGGAAAACCTGCGTTGTTCGGTAGAGTCAAACTGAACGACACTCTTCTTACTTCCAGCGTGGTAAATTTAATCGAACCCTGAATGGGGTTCGAACCCCGACCACAGTGGTAAGAGGCAAGTGGTTTAACCACTCAGCCACCGACAACCCTGTGACAGTTCTAGAAGCATTCTACATCTGATGCAAGTATATTTAGGTAACATGGTCATATTTGCCTAAAAGTTGAGTGATTACATGAAAAAAACCCATCTGTCTCTATCCAGGGTTGTAGTACAGTAATCTAAGGTCCTTGCCTCTATGCTATAAATCTATGCTATAAATAGACAAAATAGAATTGTTTACCATTGCAGTATGTTGGTATAAACTAAACTACAGTAGTGCATGTATGTTGTACATCAAGGTGGTCTAACACTACAGGCTACAAATGCATTTGTACATATGTATCTTCATAGGCTTTTGGTGGGGTACTTGGTATAATTAAGTTATATGCCGGATGTGTGATTTGGCCTTCAGGGGTGTGTCATGATTTGGTTGCCATCTGGTTTCAAATCATGTGGTTTACACATGTGTACTGTGTACATGTATTCTAGGAAAGCATTCTGAATTGTTACCAATGTAACAGGAGCTGTATATAGGACATACATGTCATACATGTAGGGTTTACAACATGCATATTTCTGACTATACATGTACAAAAATGTACCGGGTATGTGTTTATGTTTGATGTCGGAGGATCACTTTTGGTCAGTATTATAACGCAGTACGTAAAAAAAAATCACTTTTGTGTGATGTCATGTTTCCCAGCAAGTTTATCTCCACTACAGAAGTTCATCTCCCTCTTCCTTCGTCATTTACATTGCTGTAAGATAAATGAGTGTTTTGATCATTCGTATTTGACAGTTCATTAGATGTTGTCCAAAGTGCAATGATATTTAGTGTACCACAGATTGCCATGTTGTTTCATAACAGCATTATATGTAGGTAGGTTCAACTTGTCATGTCTTCTATAGCCTGTGTGTTGTGGCTCAAGTGAAAACCATTGTGCTCTCTCTTGTCATTGTTCCTAAAATAAAACTCCACTACACTGTCTTTGTTAGGGCATTATACTTCCATGGTTAGGGGAACAAGAAGACCATGATCTGTTTATTTGCTGTTGTCACTACTTTGGCAACCTCTTTATGTGAGGTATGCCGTAAGTACTGTTTTTGAACCCACAAATGAAAATCTGGATTATCTCCTCACACAAGTTACAGACGTGCCATTTAACAGTTTTACCACCATTTTTAAAGTACACTGCAGATAACCATTGAACTGCATTCATAGTGATACCAGAAGTTTATTGATGTCAAAAAAGTTATTCATTTCAAAAAGGTTTAAAATGGAAATACATTATATTTACATTATATGATTCATATACCAATAACTTCATAAATCACAGCCCTCAACTAAATATGTCACTGTATTATTATTGTTCCATATCAAGAATAACGTAAATTTGTTATTTACCACATCAGTGACATTACATTCAGGCACACTAAATAAACAATTTGGCCAGACAAAATTTTTGAGTACACCAAAAATTGGGATTGACATTTGAGTCATACAGAAAGTACACATGGGTAAACTTGTTATACTATATACATGGAAAGTGATCATATACTCGCAAATATTACATTGTAATCAAGTAATTCTTCATATAATACAATAATAGTGAAGAAACCATACATGTACATATAGTGTAGTGTCTGTGCAGAAACACAACGACGAACCATGTCTTTCAGGAAGTACATGTAAATGCAAAGTACATTGTACCAATAATACCATGATGATACTTACTTTTTCATACAAAATAAATGTTATGTAGTAAACTTGATCTTTCTGTCTCATAGTAATTAGAATAACAGTAAATCTGTATGTAAGACAAAAATATGATACATTGTAGAAACATAACATTGGATCATTCAAGTTTCCGTCTAATGTGAACTGTGCCCCTCGCCTCAATGAAATACTTGTCTGACTGTGTCTATGTTTATCAATGGGTGTTTCCCCACCCAACTTCAAACAATGACAACATTCACAATTATGTTCTATGACCTTCCAACTTGTAATATGCAGATTGTGACTTAAATCATACAAATAAATGGAATACATGTATATTTAATTTACTCAAAATCTCTGACAAATGTGGCTAGTATAATCCTTGCTCAAGGGAAAATACATAATAGTAATAATGGTCCAGCCAGCTTTCAATATCTGTCTCTTTATTTACCACCATAATTTTGCTGGCAAGATAGCTCAGTCATTTTAGGTTTGCCCTAATTTACATCACAATAGATCTATTAATAATGTGCTTTAGAACATATGATGAATTTTGTCTACTATTATTATAAGTCATAGTTCAGTTACCGTAATTTATTGTTTTGTTCTAGATGCATACCTATATTTCAGTGTAGTCAGGGAAATTATGATTTTTTTTGGCATCAAATGATAAATAAAGTAACTTATATTAGTAAAATGCAAGTATTTGTTGATTAACATATATTTTGGATTTTGCAACTTTTTTGTGCAAAATATTAATAATTACTACGTAATAATTTTGATAAATTTGGTTCAGAACTTATAACAATCTCTAAACTTTGAAGTTCTATAAACCTAGGTCTAAAAATAACAAATATGAAATATGACATATTTCAGTTGTAATTTATCTTTTCCAAAATATGTTTATTAGTGTGTGACATTTTAATGCTAATAATAAAACCCCAATGCTTGTCACCAGTGACATGTATCTTATTGTAAACCATACCATATTGTCAATGTGCGGTGTAATATGGAATATTCTATTATGTGATATGGGAATATTTCTAAAATGGGGAGGGGCAGTGTGATGACTTAATAGTTATGTACTGTTATACATACATATCCATGATATTGGCACTGTGTTCTCAGTCATATTTATGAAAATTTGAAACATCCCAAATTTGTGTACATTGACTGTGTGCAGATACATTTGTATTGTGGGATTGCTGTCCATTCTTAGCGTACACACATGTACATGCTACATGTATAAACAGATGCTGGTCACCCCTCTGTAAAGTTTGGAATGATCACATAGGTGTGTGAGTTCCGGCTACAAATGTTTGCCCATTGTCAGCTGTATACTGTATGGTATAGTATAGTGTACATCAGTCATTCACTGACACCATGGTATAACACTATGAGTAATCATATACATGGTATATGTAGTGATGACACATTGGACAGTCGTTTGTGTCATTCACTGTAACTCTATTCCCTAGTAGTGTACTTCACTATCTATTATCCGGGAAAAGGGTACTTCCAGCTGATGGAACATATGGATTATGAAGTGTTTGGTGAGTAGATGAACGTAGTGGTTGAAGCAGAATTATAATGGAAAACTAGTGTACACATTTTGTACAAAGGGTAAAATGATATAATTAGTTTTAATGGGAGCTGCATTTTTATACTAAAAGGTTTTTACCACACCTGTATTCATGTGGTTAATTCTGTCAGAATGCAGTAGAGTAAAATAGACTATGATGTATGAATCATATCCAGAGATTATCTGGATGGTATAAATTATATATAGGTTTGTAACTTTTATTTCTATTGATTTTAATAATTCATTCATATGATTAGTTATGTTTTCCAGAGTAAATACTCATCGAAAATTATTTATTTTCAATAAAGTCCAGTTAAAGTTTAGTGACTGCATAGATAGCCACATGAGCACTTTGTGGTCTAGGTGGAGGTACATTGTAGCCCAGAGACTTGGCTATCAGACTCTGCATGTACATAATGGCTTGTGTTGTGAGGACTGACATTGTCAAGCCTGATAGCCAAGTCTTTGAGGTAAACATACATGTACATGTACAGGTAGTGTCTATGGTAAATGTAGTCAATGACAATGTTTTATCAGTTTTTGGTATACCAATTTGGAAAAGTTGGAGTTCATGTTCATTACATACATACATGTAGCTTGATGTATATGTATGTACTGTCGAGTATGTTGTTTCATGTGAAGAGGACAAGCATAATGTACGTATTTTGCGTTTCACAGAAAGAGGAAGGGATTCTAAAATTTACAAAAAAGACAGTCACAGAAAAAGAGAAGTGTTCAGTAGATTTCCATATGACTAAATAATAACATTGATATGCAGACATGTATGTACCAAAAGATATGTAGGTGTACAAGTATAATAAATAATGTAAAATTCATAATAGACAGACCACATCATAACACATGACATTTCATTTCTGTGTGTTGTACAAAATAGGATGGTATGGATTCCATGCTGTAGTAAATGTAGATACAAAATTACTTTGCGAGAGACTTGGCTATACAAATGTACATGTATGGCTTGACAGTGTTGTCACTTGGAACAGTACATGTATGTTGAGTGCTATGGCCAAATCTGTGGCTAAAACAATGTAGACCATATCATACAATGTAGTCTATTAGCCTCTATTCAACATGTGAAGGAAACCAATGTTTACATAGATTAATTCATATCATTGTGATTATTGAATACTTTTGTTTGTACATAGATAACATCTAAATATACTTCTGATATGCATTCATATCTTAAGATTGCCAATCGACATTGTTTCGTAATATCTGCAGACTTTGATAGGAATTTATAAATATATCTTTACGATAAGAGAACACAATGTTTCATCCATAGACTGTTGAATGAGTTCATAATATTTACTTTGATTTTTCTCAGATACCTTACATTCTAAAGTCAAAGTACACAAGCTTACTGTAGTCATAGGTATTTCCCTGAAATATTCTCTCAAGGCGTTTTTCACAATCAATGAATACAAATATAGCATGTGATTTTTCTTGTTGAGCACCTTGAACATTTCTGTGTACTGGACCCCGATGGTATATAAAATGTGATTGATTGATTGATTGATTGTGTGATTGATTGATTGAAAAAATAACATGTAAAATGTGGTAACAAACATCAGGCCGGGTTTTACTGGGATTAATTGAAGTTCTTTTTCCAAGGAATCAAAACATCAAACAACATACACCACAGTTAAAATAAATGTATATTACCAGGGTATTCGTAATCTGGTAATGGCAAATTTAGCTCAGAGACTTAGCTGTATATATCTGGCTTGATAGTGTTCTTCACCTGAACAGTTGAATCAATATATGTCCAGCCAGATAGTCAAGTCTGTTATTAAACTATGCCAAATTATAGTTCCCGAATTCCCAAATCAACAGAATAGCATTGATACCATGTAAACTGTGTTAGTTATTACTTACGTGTATGACCTTGACTCAAATGGACACTTGTTGCTACTAAATGAGCAGTTTTCTATGCTACCAGTAAAAACAACAGGAAATTTATTGTCTCTACATTAATTAACATGCAAATTACAAATGAAAAAAAGTTGCATGTACCATAATTTTTTTTGTAAATAATGGAATTATAAATATGTGTTATCAGAATATGTGTAATGTTATTTTTAGTCAGATTATTTTAACCACATGTTGATTCTTATCTTGAATAATAATTAATAGTATTTAGATTGAAAATTACCATACATGTACAAATTATGAAAAAATAATATTTCTTGAAATATCAAAATTTTCATATTTTGCCTGTGGTATACTCTTTGATAAAATAGTCTTGATTATATGAAGGTTCCTTGTAGATGTGTGATCTGTATGTTGATGCACTTAATTGAAGTAAAGACTCTGAAATAATTCATCGTTAGAATATACTGTACTGTACATGTGAATCTGAAAAATGATAATTTATTAATATTAAGCCAGCTTTTTACTTAATTCACAGAAAAATAAGAAAACAAGTCATTATAAACATGCTGTTTGTTAAACTTAAAGCACATTAAAAATTGGTACTACCTTGTCTGATGGTGACTTAATAATGCACACAGTTTAGTCTAGAGAAAATAGTCTGCAGAACAACAAATTGCAGAATTTTCTTGTAGTAAAATATTAAAGGTTTATACGATCTACACATTAATACCAATATAATGGAGACATCCCCACCACATCACTATTATCAATATGGTAAAACATTTTGAACACTACATTTTTTTTTCGCAGTTTCATTATAGTGTTTGAGCAGCATACATTGTATACATACATACATACATGAAAAGTAACATAAATGTGTCATGAAGATTTCTGTTGAATAGAAGAAGTATATGAGAGATTGTATGGCCTTGAGTATTCAAACACAGGAAACAAAACATTTCAACACTATGCACTTAGTTTCCTATTTCCTCCAGTAGATTTATTACATTAAATATTAAAGAAAAGATTTCTTGCATTAGTTGATTGTCCCTTGGTATTATACATAGTTTGTAAACTGTCGTTGCCTTTATGGTGTTAAATATAGGTTTTTGCATACAAAAAGATATGTCCCAGTTTGTGGTATACACTGTTTTTAAAATGGACTTGCATACATGTACAATGTAGTTGTCAGGCTTTAGTAATTGTATGTGAACTACATTGTATAGTTGCCCTGTATATTATGAATATTTGCCATTTACATTTATTTTTAGTGATTGATACATTACAAATATAATACATATAATATTATAATTTAGATGTGCATACTTTTTAAGTGTATCTGTTTTGAAATGTTGCTATAATTTCATTTAAAGGCTTCTGAACTTTGGTGGTCGTTCTTTAAAATCTGCCCTGACATGACATCTATATTTTACATGTATTTTAAGGGATTACATTTACAATATATATTTCATTTTGTGTCAAAATTTTGTACATCTTTGCTACCTAAGTATACATGTACAATGTACTGGAATATAAAAGGTAGTATGTGTACATTACATTTGAATACGCTGTTCAGTCATAGTGTAGTATGGTTCATTGTACATTTTGTGTCATGTTCATCTTACATCGTACATGTATGTTTCAATCATTGAAGTCACATCATGATAGGACAATCTCATAGGGTATACATATACATCTATTATGTATTATATTATATTACATATGAAGGGTGAAGAGCTGGTGATATGCACTAGCACAATATCACTGACAAAAAATTCCAACAGAACATAAAAGTTGTGTTATGTAAAGTCAAATCTAGCATGGGGAACTTTATGCTTTACCAAAATATATTTTGATGTACATTCATAACTTTAAGCTGTAACTAGAAAGACAAGAGAGCACACAGCCCATTCATTCCTTTGTTCATTCATTCATTCACTCACACACTCATTCACTTATTTACTCGCTCATTTATTCATTCACTCATTTATTTATTAATTAAACTTTTCATTCATTCATTCATTCATTCATTCATTACTTGATTGATTGATTGATTGATTGATTGATTGATTCACTTACACATACATTTGTATGTTGCTTTCATTTTAATATCAAAATTAATTTTGAATCCATGTGAAATCAGAAAATACTGTTTTCATTAAAAGTAATATTCCACGTGGAGTGAGATTCTCTCTCATGAAATTGTTTATGTGTAGTTAGTTTTAGTATATTACACTAAAGAATGATTGAAATGTGAATTGAGTGCATGGAGATTATCTCATACGATTTTATGTGGTCCATTTAACAAATAAATCTCATTGTTATGCATGAATGTATCGACCAGCTGACTGACATCTATTTTAGTTTAAATACACTATAATGTACACAGGTTGTATGGCCTTATGTAATACGAGGTATTGTAGCTAAATAAAAGATACATAGACTGAATATGTACATTCATATTTTACTATTCATGCCAGATATAGTATTGTGATGATATTTTATAAGGTTAGTTTCAAAAGTTATTATGCATACATGTACATCAAAATATATAAAAAAATATGTGTACAATGTTTACATCATCTAACCATAAATCTGGTGTGTGATTTGTAATCAAATTGAAGAAAGGTAAAAAATATATGATGGAATGAATTTGAAAATATGAATTTGACTTAAACTTAAATAAAGCTACACGTAGTATTTGATAATTACATGTATCAGTGCAAAATCACTATCAGCTGTCACAGTTACATGTAGTCTGAAAACATAGTCCAGCCGTTGGTCTGCTTTACATAATCACTATTAAACTACATGTGAGAGAGTATATTGTTAGTTTAAAGTGGAAGGAAGTAGCCCAAGACCCCTGATGCAAGTGTATACCTGTAGTGGCATTTAGTGATTTACATGTACTCATTACATGTACATGTAGTTCTGACATTGCATTTTGTTTGTGCCAACTTAACATTTAGCCTTTGAAGTACTTCTATTTGAGTTACTTGATAAGCCCCGGGCCCTTGTCTTCATCCAAACAAACCCAATGCTAGAGTTGTGATTTCTAATGTATAATATGCTGCAAGCAAATTAGTTGTCCAGGGTTTCTATTTACATATGGTATGTACTGTACCACTGTGATTACAGTCACAGTTGTAATGGAACATTGATTGATTTCAAGTCAGGAGTTGATAACAAATACAGTGTACATACATGTACATGTAATACAGTACAAGTTGCAAGATGCAGCTGTCTTGAATGTGGTGAACGAAAGATACTGTTAAATCAGGCATTTGTTAATTTTGAAGGTGAATGTTATTACATCAGAGGTTGTGAAGTGTATTTGAAATTAATACAATGTACATTTGATTTGTATTTAATTAAGGAATCCATTGCAATACTACTGTACTGTGGTACACTTCTAGATGCTAAGTACCCATGACAGCTGGAGCAAATCACTATCAAAAACCCAAATCATACAATGTAGAAAATCCGTAAATTACTACATGTACAAATGTAGGACAATGTACAATGTATATACATGTACATGTACATGTATACTGTAGACCCAATCCATTGCAATACTGCTGGGGTACAAATCTACAATGTAGGCTTCTAGGTGCTACATGGAAGTACTTATGATAGCTGGAGTAAATCCTAATTCATAGAAAATCCACAGTAAATTACATTTGTACTACATACATGTATACCCAAGTATTATATCATGTAGTATACACTGTACATTTTGTACTGTAATACTAATCCATTCCAATACTGCTTGGTTATACTTCTAGGCTTCTAGGTACTACATGTAAATACTCATGAGAGCTGGAGCAAAAATCACCAAAATCCCACGTAATAGTCACTATGTACAAATAAATGCATCTCTAGATTGTCTTATTTTTTCTTTTTGAACTTTGGAAGCAGATCCTTAATAGTCATATCTTTCTTTCTTATTCCAGACTAAGCGATGCTTTAAGATGCCCAAGAGAAAACCACACCATAACCAAGTGAATATAAAATATAGGTAGTAAACAAATAAAGAACTACATAGACATCTCTTCCCAGTCCAACCTAAGATATCACCATGGCAGACAAAGATGGGACAGGCACCGATGGACAACCAGTCAGCACTAAGTCTAAGATAAATCCGGATGAATTCAAAACCATCAAGAAAGTACCTATACCAGGTTAGTATATACTGTATAGAGTTTTCCTTCAGGTTCTAGACCTTTGAGAAGAGGAGATGGTTTGAAAGCATCAGTATTTTTGTTAGAAGGTTTGGAACCCCTACAGCAGGATTGCAATGGGTAAAAATAGTGATGGATTTTAAATACAAGTTGACTGTTCAACGATGTTGGTGTGAAACCTTCAATAAAGTTCAGAATCTGTAGTTTGGGAACTCATGTACATTTTATCAACATTTTACTGTATACTGACTGTCTTTACAGAAAACTGTGATATTGATAGAATTAATCAAAATCAACATTAGTTAACCCTCTTTCTCCCAAGGGGATAACAAGTAATTACTAGTCGGGAGAAAGAAGGTTACTTTTACACACAGAAAAATGAGATGATAGCTGTAGTACATGTACATGTATTTTCTTTTTGGGAATGTGAAACTTTCATTTCAAATGAGACAGTGCTAAGTTTTCTGTGAAAATTGAAATACCATAACATGTCCCCATAATCATTGCCAAAAATCATCATGGAATTCCATTATTTGACTCGTATTCCTTTCCTGTTGTCATGTTTCAGAACATATGCAAAGTTTGTCCCAGAGTTCTGTCAACGAAGACCTGGATAATCTCCTCGCCTACTCCCCACAAGGACTTGTAGATAGTGATGATTCACACCCATTCCAGGAAGAACCCAGTCTGGATTTAAGTGACTTTGATGGTGCCAAGGACTTAGAAGAGTTAGATTTCATTGATGAAGATGACATAAAACTCAAACCAGCTGCTCACGTTGTGGACAATTTAGATGCTTACGGCTACGGCCCAAATCAACCTACTCTGTCGTTACTAGAATTTGAAAGTCTAGAGAAACAGGTGAATACAGAAGATATTAGTCATGGCGACGGGAGTCAAAAATCACCCAGGGATCAAGATTTGGCGAATTATTTACGAGAACAAGGTGTGATGTATGAGGACGACTTTGAAGATACGTCTAGTAACACCAATTTGAAAGATCAAGGCGTTATTGGTTCTGACTCCGATGATGAGGGAACCATTCAAGGGGATCTACATGATCAAGGTGTCTTGCAGGATGATGAGTTTGATGACCGCGGACTCTTACAGAGTAGTCTTAGCAATGAGAATGTGGTTGACGAGGACGAATTTGATGAGTACGGTGTCATGAAAGAACCGGGACAAACACGCACCTACGACAAAGTCGGGGAAAGTAATGCAAGTTCTTCCAATCAGGATGCGAGTGTAGATATGATGAAATATTTTGAAAAGACGCCGAAGGAACAAATTGATCATAGACCTTTGTCACTTAGTCAGGACACATACAGCTCTGATATTGTGGATATTGATGTAAAACACCTAGATCAAACTGTACAAGAGGACTCCTCACAAAGTCTACTTCCGGAAAGTTCTCCGGATTCAACAAACCTTAGTGGGAATTTTGGCGCCTCGTTTAGTGATGAGCATCAAAAAGACTATGATACAAAGGGTAAAAATACATCACAGAGCAGCCTGGAATCTAGCATCATCACAAAGCAAACTTTCCCGGAATATTCTTCCATTGCTGATGTGACTAAAGAAGAAGATGGGAGATCGCCGGAAGAGGGAAACAATTCAGACCTGAATAACACGTCAGATACTGTTATCAACCTGTCAGATATAATGGGAAACACTCCACCAAAGAAAGATACAAGTCCAAAAACTGATGCAAAGAATGAAGAAGGAATGGGAGCTGTCGGTGATTCTACACCAAAGTCTGACTTGAAAGGGAAATCCGCCGATGGGATTGGGTCGCCGACGAAGAAATCAACACCAAAAAGTGAAAAAATTGTTGATTACGATGAAATTCCTGTGTCAGGAAGAATCACACCGCAAAAGACAGGGCGACTTACACCTGGTAAAACAGGAAGGGTTACTCCTTTATCTGGCCGAACAACACCCCTCAAGTCTGGCCGGACGACTCCTGGTAATGGAAGAACCACTCCTGGTAATGGGAGAACTACTCCTGGCAATGGGAGAACCACTCCTGGTAATGGAAGAAACACTCCTGGTAATGGGAGAACCACTCCTGGTAATGGAAGGGCTTCCCCTGTAAAAGCAACAGGTGGAAGGAAAACTCCTTCAAAAGGGGGTAGAGAAACTCCTTCAAAAGGGGGTAGAGAAACTCCTTCAAAAGGGGGTAGAGAAACTCCTACAAATAAGTCAACCAAACCACCCAAGTCTGGAAGGGTCACTCCTGGTGCTAAAACTGAAAGCTCAGGTAGGACTACTCCAGTGAAGAAGAGGGGTGAATCTCCCAGCCGAATTCCAGTCCGGAGGGGCTCATTTTCTGGCAGGTCTACCCCAGTAAATCAAGACAAAAACCAAAAACAGTATCATAGTGATGAAGAAGAGGCAGAGGATAGAGAGAGAACAAGTCGTGTCAGTAGCGCAAGGTCAAGGGTGACCAGTGAATCACCGATTTCATCCCAAAATGACAATTTCGGTGAATCGTCTATATGTAGCACAGACTGGGAAAATATGTCAGACCATTCAAAACAAGACTTGACGGCACGACTACGTCAAGAGTCGTCGTCAAGGAAACAGGCAGATGAACTTATAGATCAACTACAGCAAGACTACGATGATTTGTTACAGAAATATGCACTTGCTGAGGTGACCATAGACTCTCTTCGACTTGGTGCAAAGGTAGGTACATATTAAAGTAAAGTTCAAATTAGCCAGCTCACGCAATGACGTCATACCCGGGCCACTTCTGGCTTCTTGGTCATGTAGGATGGACAAGCGATGGTGTTTACAAGTAGTGCAATACAAACCTAGGAGTCATGCATGCTCACTCGCACAAGCTCAGGTTTCAAAAGACCCCCCCCATGTACATGTACGTGTACACGTAGCAATAGTAAGTAATAGTGGTAGTGGTAAGATTTATTTAAAAACATAATAGCCAGGAAACAACAGTAAGTAAGTTTATTTCCACCTGGACTCTGTTATCACTCAAAAAAAAACTTATGGTATATACCGATTAAAAGAAGAGGAAAAACAAATGAGGTAGCAAAGCTCAACAAAACAGGACAATGAAAACAACAATTCAAGAGTTCTTGTTGGTAGAATAAGTCCAGGAGGTTTTGGCACATGTTCTTCATGTGGACTTGAAACCATGATGACTCCTCCGTAAACTCAGTGACTCCCTTTAGGCATGAGATTAGTAGTAGGCTGTTTTTTCAATGCGTGTGTAAACAGAGCTAGTATCATGAGACGCCAAAGCAAGTTCATTTGTCTGAAGGAAGTACGTTCTAGTCCTGTTAACACACATGTGTCAAATCAAAGACTTAATCACTGTATTTTGCCATTTACTACTACAGATAAACTTGGAATCCAGTGCACCTCAGCCAGGTCAGAGCACCACAGGGACGGTATCCAAAGCCCAACAACCTCAGACCATATCTATGGGTCAAATGGGACATGCCAGACTTAGTCCTGCTCCACAGCAAGCTATGATGTCAGATACAGGTAGGAACTAACTTACTTCATTATCCTAAATGATTGACAGTGTAATTCTTTGTCAACTAAATCTGAATCTTCTCATAACAATCCATTTAATGGGCAAAACAAAAATATCTCAAAAAGAATGGTGCTCCTGATCTTAAAGTTTTATTATCAGTGGAGAGTTCAATGTTGACTTACATGTACATTTTGTGGTGAAACAAACCTAGTAAATCTATGCATACTTTACACCAAACAAAACTTTCAAACAGTGAAGAAAAACAGATGAATGTTGACACTGTTTTATAACTTGTTGACTTGTAGCAGGAAGAGGGGATCCACTAAGTACAAGTATTACTACAGTTAATAGTATTGGAAGTACCAAGACACCTGGTGACATGGATGAAATTGACCCGGTTCTAGCTGCCGTTACTAGTGCTGACAGTATGGCCATGGGGTTACGTTTTCAAGCCAAGAGTCTTGAAGAACATGTAAGTTATCTGAAATCGTTGTACATCTAATGATAGCAATTTCAAACCAAGAGTCTTGATGAAAATGTGAGCTTTGAGATTATTGTGTTTAGATCATATGTCAAAATTGTAAACAACTGCCTGTTGAGGTTTGCCAATTTTTGAAGGCTGCCCTCCTGTGGCACAAATTTTAAATCTTTTGTTTTTAAGATTTGCTCATTATGGCTCATGTATTGTCTTTTTCATTAGATATTAGTCTAGATATAAAAGCTCAACAATCTTGTAATCCCTATTTCAAAATTTCTTTCTTGAGCTATTTCTTTCTTGAGCTTTATGCAGGAGTCAATGTTTACTCCGTAGCTATATGTATTTCTCCTCCACTGTCAAGAGTAAAACTAAATTTTCAGAGCTGTAGTCATGAGCTTGATAATGATAATAATAACAGTATATAGTATATACTGTATTAATCCAAATCAAATTTGCCACTTATGCAGCACCCAAGTGCTCTAGTTTTGAAGGAGGCAGAAACCAAAGTACGTAGGGGAAATCAGGTATTTTTTGATAGAATCAAACTAAGCATCACCCTTTGTACAAATCTTGGAAATTTTTAGTCAAACCTAGCCGACTCTGAACAGGTTTGAACCCTGACTGCAGTGGTAAGAGGCATGTGATCTATGCAGCTTAGCCTGAGCCTCTGACAACCAACTTTCATTCCATACATGTATGTAAATGCCAGTGTTATAGGTAGAATTACCCCAAAAGTAATACAAAATCACAGTTTTTACAGTCTCGCACACTTCGTTTTAATGCTATGGTGTATGCCCTAAAGACAGCAAATTATGGGTATTGTGCCAAGTAAGTGTTCAATATTGATCTGGCCTACTCTAGTAGCTTATTTGCATATCAATGAGTCTGTTGCTAGCATGCTACCCCTGTAAGACATTTGGACTCTGAACTGACTGCTCAAGTTACAACTGTGTGCCTGGGTATAATGCAAATAGTCTTTACATACTGAAACACACTGTGAGAAACTTGCTGTAATGCTGCGGTGTTTGACAGTTCGACTGTTTGATCAGGTCTTTGCTCCTGCTCAGGCTGCATGTAAGTTTTAATGTCAATTTCATGGCCTGTTGGTTTCTGTCAGGTGTCTTGTACCATTCTGTTTTAATGTCTTTGTAGAATGACCCAGTATTGAATGTATGGTGTGTACAACACAGTATAGTGAAATGTTGGGTCCATTGTCGGTCATTGCGTTTCTTTCTCTACATGACACCATTGTATTTCAGAGCTAGTGTCTTTTACTTTACAAATCAGCATTTTTTGGCTCAGTCTGAAATATGCTTAGAAATAAATTGTATAAATTGAATTAATTTCATGAGGTTAAATTTTTCATCTGAAATAATTAACGACCAACTCGTGAAAGTGAGATTATTGGAATTTTTATTTCTGAAAAATAGCCAACTTTCTGGATAAATAAATATGGAGTCAGGTAAATGTACGTTTGAGAGTCCACTAGAAGCATACCACCTTTGTTAAATAACTGTTTTGTTCAGTTCAGACAGTATACAGACATTCCTGTCACTTGGTTCTGTATTCAATTCATCAGCTATACAATGGTATGTCCTTAAAGTCCTCATTGTGACAGTCAGAGCAAAACAATGCAACTGAAATATTTGCCTGTTTTTGTGAAGGTTTAGGGTCTCACAAATTTGAACGAATATGTATAGCAATAACATGGGCTTATTGCATGCTGGTATGGGGGTCGGGTGGGGGTGGGAGGTCGGTGCTGTGTTGTTTTCATTTTGTATGACAATCTGCCTGAACTTATAATACTATTCCTGAGTTCATTCACTTATAGTTAGTGAATTGTTTACACAATTCAGTGTGATAACTTGTATGAGGTTCAGGCTTGAAACACCAGTTTTTCTGAAAAAAATATTGGATAGTAAACATACTAATACTAATACTAAAGGCATCCTGAATACTCAAGGGTTCTTTATTCCATTTTATGTTAAAGTTCTGAAATGAAAATTCATTTTCTGTTTAAAATTCAAAATTCAAGATTTTTTTTTTACCACATTAACATATTTTATGTTAATGGTTTAACTTCATATTGCACCAAAACTTAATTAGTTTACCAAAGCTTTTGCCAGGTATCCACCATGGCTTTGTCAGTGTTTTCTGAAGTCACGACGCATGTGTGACGTCAGACAATTGTCCCAAATTCTCGGAAGTTGGTAACATCCGCCATATATTTTATAGTATTGACTCAGTTCCTTTGATAAGGACTTACAAATGTAGCTGTACAATATTACATGTAACTTGATACAAGTATCTTTACTTTCTCAACAGATGGAAACATTTCAAAAATTGATGACAGAGAGCCACCTTTCTCAAGAAGATGAGAAACAGTTGTTTGACCGTTTAAAGGCCCAACATGAACAGTTAGAAAGAGACTATTTACAAGCCAAAGAAGAACAAAATACCATCAGAAGGAGAAACAATTTAATCTCAGATACCAATGAGGAAGGTTTTGATCCCGATAAAGAGATAGAGGGTGAAATATTCCAACTTGGTATGAAATTGGAAGATATACAAGAAAAAATACAGGTATGGCTCATGTATGTAATTCAGTATTACAGTTGCTGTCAAGTTGTATGCATTCAGACAGAAAATGTAGGATTTATACCCTGGTTGTTCTATGTCATGACAACTTGCATCTAATAGGTTCTGCAGGACTCAAAATGTATTATTTCCCAAATTTTTCCGTACACTTACAGATGTAATATTATATTAGACCCCGATATTTTTTTCAGTTCAACTGAAAAATATTCATGACTTCTGAAAAGGGTTTCATCACTACTTAATACTGACTCGTAGTGACAAGGCCCCCTAGGTCACTTTATTTTCCCCCCATGCTAAATGTCAATATGGGAATCCATATTTTAGAGTAACAGGCCAACTTAAATTGATGTACATTAGTAGGTTGAAGTTTGAGAGGTATTCTCAGTAATTTTAGTTTTTGCACAAAATACAACTCGTGTGTTTACTGTTTGAAAAATGATAGATTTGCCAATAGCATGTGATAATAACTTGAATTGGTAGAATAATGTAAGCAAACAAGAATGACTGCACGTAAAACCCAAAGATTGATAGTTTTTTTTCAGTTTTTGAATTCATTGTAAGACATGTCAGAGGGAGTGTTATAAGAATGATTGATGACGATTTTGGTTGCCGTGCACAAAAGGGTCATTGATGGTTATACTTAAATAGAGGTTAGTACTACTGTGGGGGAGATCTAGAATGATAAGAAAGCCTCAAAATGTTGGTACAAGATTAAAATTAACATTTAAGATAAGTTTATATCTGTACATGTATGTATGACCATGCTCCTAGCAACATGTAAGTGTAGTCTACACTGTTCTGTTTTCTAAATGAAACCCTTGTTTGATACTGATGTAAAAAAATTGTTGTACTTATGCATATTGTATCCTAATGGTTCTATTTCCAGAATTTGATATGTACCTCAGTTTGTTCTCTAATTTGTACATATGAATCCAACTTCATGAATATAGCCTCAGTTACCCACACTCGTGTCATTCAGGGGCTCTTGCCTTTATGGCTACCAACCCCAGAGATTCCGGGGAAATAGTAAACAAAATATGTGATTTTTGCTGCTACATGTTGTATTTGTTAAGATGCCCAAGTCACTGCCAAGAATACAGACCAGAGTGTAATCTTTGGCAATTCAATCTCTTGTGCTGAATGTTTGACGGTTTTTGAGCAAGAGTAGTTACAAGTACCTATTAATTTCAAGTATAATTTTACTAACTCAGTCTATGGTTATATTCCTGTTTGTATACCCTAACTACAAGTACACCTCAGCAACAAGGGTCTGGGTAATTGACACTACATAATTAGTACTTTTTGTAGTTAGCAATTCAATTTAGCTGAAATCATCTCATGCTAGGGCAGTTTTTTGAAAACAAATTAAGGAACCTGGAACAAGACAAAATTACAATGTGATTATGATTATTAATCTATACAGCAAACTGGTACAATACTAACCCCCACCCCACTCCTCCCCCTCAAAAAACCCTCAAAAACAAAAAAAGAAGTCTTTTAATATTTGGTATGTGATCTTGTTATTTCAGGATTCATTAAGAAGTCAACCATCTGATATAATAGGAAAGAATGACGCCCTCCTTGCCTCAGTAGACCCAGAGTTAGGCAGAAGAAAACAGTTTTTAACACAGCAATACAATGGACTGCTTGACAGGTATGTTAACACAGCAATACAATGGACTGCTTGACAGGTATGTTAACATCACATTACAATGGACTGCTTGATAGATATGTTAACATCACAAAACAAGAAAACAGGGAAAATTTAGGTGGGCATTCTTTTGGAGTGCTTCTATGATATATGGTCAAGGCGTAACTCTTAATTCCTGCAGCAAAAGGGTGATAAACACATAACCCTACTTGCTACAGTAAAAGGGTGATAAACACATAACCCTACTTGCTACAGTAAAAGGGTGATACACACATAACCCTACTTGCTACAGTAAAAGGGTGATAAACACATGACCCTACTTACTACAGTAAAAGGGTGATAAACACACAACCCTTCTTGCTATGCAGTAAAAGGGTGATAAACACATAGTTTAGGACATGGTTTTTGTGTTATATTGAGAAATATTTCAACATTGAGAAGAAATTGTAGTTTAGGATTACTTGTATTTTATGAACATGTTATGTGATGAAATGGATTCAGTAATATTTCTTTAGAAAATGAACTCTTTTTGTTTGTTAGATATTTCTATTTGATATTGAAATCTAATTTAAAATGTTTGTTTGTGTAGGTATGAACAGTTGAAACACATGGACTATACACCAGAAAGAGACCAGGAAATAGAGGAGTTAATGCAGGTAGGTTGACTTGGACCAGGTGTATAATTTCTACTGAGTTCTAACTCTTCATCTTATTGATTTCAAACTCTACTGTAGGTTCCATTGTAGTAACAAAAACAGGTTCAGGTCCTATGACTTTAAGATTTGATAGTATTGCAAATTTCTTGTCTGTGAACATATGGTATGGATTAATTATCACAGCAATTTTATGATGATTTCTGTAAAACAAAATTGTTTTTTATTTGTGTTGCAGGAACTACGAAATCTTCACAATGAGAACCCGGACATTTTTGGTCATGAACTACCAGACCAAATTGAGCAGGATCAGGCATATAGCTATACAGGTAAGATCTCTATATATAATTAGTTGAAGATAGGGTAGTAATATTTTGTCCTGCACAGGTAGTGTGATGTAGTGCAATGCAATATAATGCAATGCATTGTAGTGTGGTGTGACGTGATGTGAGGGAGGGTGAGATAGGGCGAAGTGAGGTGCGGTGATACATTGCGATGTGGAGTGGGGTGTGGAGGGGCAATGTGAGGCAAGACGAGGTGAGGTTTGAATGTATCAGTTTATTCAGATGTGCCATACAGATATTGAATCAAATTACTAATCAACCAATAGGCTCATGTACATTTTGTACCAAAGAGTAGAAAAGAAGGATAGTAAATCATAGAAATGTAAAAGAATATAAGTCTGTTGTAGGGCAAACAAGATTTTTAAATCACCACTTACGTTGTGTCGTTTGTCTTCATCATCCAGGGTCTGAACCCATCTTTGTACCCAAATTACCACTTACAATATATTTCTGTGTCTTTTCCCATACAGGCTCTGGAGTTTTACCAGACAGGTTTTTCAGTGCCAGTAACCCATCTCTGTACACAGGACATGAAGACTCCACCCTGTACTCACCAACCTCTGTTCCTGGCATGCTATCACAAGGAGACCCACATTATCAGGTAAGAAATGAACTCCCCATAGGGAACTTGGAAACCTGCCATCTTGAATGATGCATCATGGGAAATACAATATCATTACATAGGTGAACACAAATCTCTGTTGTGAAGCATTCACATTTTTAATAACCACAAATATTCTAGTTTTTAGGTCACCCTGATATTTGCAAGAGGGCTGTCATGATCACGCTAGATTAGGTATTATTATTATTATTATTATTACATAAAAATCATCCTCTATAGTCCTTTGCATCTAAACATTTTCATTCTAGATATTTTTGCAAAGTATCGTAATATATCATTTCTGTGTAAGTTCTGCAGTGAAGCTGAAATAACTAAATCAATTGAGAGGTCTGTATGTCGTAAGATGCATCATGTTGTTCAGTTTTTTTCAGGCTTCTTTAAAGCAGTGAGTGCTTGCTGATAGGGTTGTACAAGTATGCCACAGCATATTTTACATACTATATACAAATGAAGTGGTTATGTTTACTTGAATGCATATTTCTTGCCTATGCCATGATGATGTATTTACCTTTCTGTTTGTTTTTTAGAGCTCAGACAGTTTACAGGGATCACCTGATTCTACACCTGAAATGGAGAGAAGAGCCAGCAGTAAGTATTATAGCAGACAAGTGTAAAACAATATAGAATGTCTACTGTATATTGTAATAGAATAGTGGAATAGGACTGTCCCAGTATTTGCTCAATATCAAATTTCAAAATGGTAAATATGACCATCAGAATTCCTCTCCGTATGTTGGAGTCAAGCAATAACGGGAATATGTGTGTGTGTGTGGGGGGGGGGGGGGGGGGCATTGAGACTTAAAAAAGAATTCTAAAAAACCTGTTGGAATGTTTTTACAAATATACAAGATACAGATTTGAATGAGAGAATGTATATCAAATATGAGATAAATCTGACCCTTTGAATTGTGTGTTGTGGCTCTACCACTAGAGGGAGCTATTCGTGTATTGGTCTATTAAATTTGGATGAATTGATGCTTATCAATTGCAGTAAATTTGATCCTATAAATTGTAGGTCATGGAAGAGGGTGCTGTTCATGGAAAGCTCTGTTACATATGGAAGTAATACTTTGAGTACTTCTTTTAGAGATTACAAGTACTGATTTTAGCAATCCTCTCTACAGGTGGCTATGGTCCCAGTCATTTACAAAGATGGTCAGGTCAAGCCTCTCCCAGTCCATCATCCTCCCCAGAAATGGTGCGTAAATCACAGCAGTCGTTGAGGCCAGGTGACAGCGGACGATCAACTCCCAGCTTAGCTAGACACAGTCAGGCCACACAAGGGGAGGGTCAGAAGTATCCTGGACAGAGACCAATGGAAGGAGATGTTGATAGTGGATTTGTTGGCTCTGAGGGCAGTAGATACAGTAACCAAAGTAGCGTACTAGGTGGATATGGTAGACTAGGAAAAGATAGGTGAGTGAAATGAGATATGTTTTTGTCACTTTGTCCATTTTTTTGCACAATGTTACTTGCTGTACCACTGACTTTAGCACACTCAACACTATCCTTGCAAAAGTCCTCTATACAACTGAGATGCTACAAAACTCTATGCTGATTCAGAGAGATGACTAGATATTGTATGAAGGAGAAAGTCAGAAATCATTCAGTGAAGTTTATTTTTAAGGAGACATGAGGGTTACAGAGTATTTTCCTATTGTTTCAGAGCTATCACTTAAAAGTTCTTCTAGCCAATTGTTTATCATAATTCAGAATGACCGTTTGACCAGTTACTTCAGAGCTTTCAGCAAAAAATCGAACATGTTACTGAAAAGCTTGTTCTATTATATTGTTGACTAAGTGAGTGAATTCTGTCACAAAAAATGCAAAACAGACATTTTTTGAATGCTCTAATTTACATAATGTATTACTATAGGTGCGCGTGAGAATAAGTTGACTTTCTTATTCTATTTTGGTCCTCTAGCATGAGGTAATATACTATTACATGACTGTTCACTGGTCCAAGAATTTAAAATTCCTGCAATAATGATAATTTATCTGTCTTTGTTTCAGGCCATCCTATCTGTACTCCAACCCTTCACCAATCAGTCAACGTCCATCATCAGTCTACAGCCAGCAGTCATCAGCATCAACTGTACGGGGTCAAAGGCCATCGGTGACATCACAGTCTCATAGATGGACTGAAAGTGAGGATGATATGAGTTTCACTAATGGCAGATCAGTTCAGTCTTACGATACATATGCTGGATCATCAAAGAGGGCAACACCAGTCAAGACAAGGAAATCTCCTGCTAGCAGTGTTGGTAAGTATAAATGCACTACAGTTGAAACTTTCCAGAATGTTCAATGTTTTTGCTAAGGGCAATAAGTAGGTAAAATCTACCGGAGTTCCCATGTCATTTTACCTGGTTCCCAAACAAAGACTCTATGGGGAAACACTGCCAATCTTACCCCCTTTCTCCCTTTCTGTTGCTGGGGTTCTCCAACCTTAGCAAAAACACTGTTGTTAATATGCCACTTGGTGCATGGTGTTGGAAATTCTGTGTAAATGTCAGAGTGTTTATGTCCTTTTTTTATGTTTTGTCAAAGTTGAAATGTTTGGTTTATCCAAAATTCTCGACGTACAAATAAACAAATACCAATAACAATGAACTTTTATATGTTCATGTAAAGATGTTTTAATCCTGGATCCAAAGATGACAATTTGTATTTTTACTATCTGTATACATCCTGCAGTAATTGAGTACAAAAAGCGACAGCTGTAGTTGATATGTCCTAAATGAGGCACTGTCAGTATTATCACTTCCATCAGTATTCGATGGTAAAAGGGAACAACTGTACCCTACTACATGTATCTCAAGAAATGATTTGTATCTCCAATGTTTACTTCTCAGATTAGATTACTATACTTTCATTTAGTCAATATGGTGACAGTTAGGTTTGTATTATGTTACAGAACACTAAGGTAATGAACTTGGCTGAAATAAATTGGGTTTTAGTCAGTTACTGCAAGTCTGATTCTAAAAACTTGTTAACTGTACAATGATTTCTTGGTTACAGACACTGTACGGCAGCGACGACCTCTCTCTGGCAGGTCCAGAGAAAGCAACGCCTCCACTAGACTTAACTACTACACCACGGAGGATGAAGAAACGAGACAAGATGCCCTCAAACAGAGAATACTGAGAGACAAAGAAGCTGAAAGATGGGCAGATTCTACAAACCAGCTTGATAAATTTGACACCGCATCCGTTGTATCTAGGAGCAGTGTCAAGAGTGAAGCTATCCGTGCCCTCCATGATGAGGTACAGAAATTGAAGAAGGAAATGGATGCAGCCAAACGTGTTGAAGACAGAGCGAAACATCCACCACTGCTCGAAGAAATGCAAGCTAAGGTGTACGAGATGCCGTCGTTTGAACGGCCAGTGTATGAAAGGGAGAGGGCTACTAGTACACCGTATGGTTTGAATAGATCTGGACAGGAGAGGGATAGCCCAGGATATGGTAGAACTCAGTCTATGCAAGATATTTCTAGAAATCAACAACCCACTTCACCAGAGCAGTCACGGTATAAAAAATCACCTCAGGGATATTCCAGACAGTTGTTTGGATCAGGACGAGACTTGGGACAGAGACCCGGTGTTGAGAATAGTAGACCTAAATATGATAGTCAGAGATTACGTTACCAGTCAGGTAGAAATATGCAAAACAAAGAACGTCCAGTTTACGGCACCGGTAGTTCCTCATATGATAGGGGACAGTCTATTTCTTCATATGATAGAGGACAGTCTGCTTCCTCGTACGATCGAGGACAGTCCACTTCCTCTTACGATCGAGGCCGATCTGGTAATGACAGAGGAAGAACAAACTATACTGGACAGAAAAATTCAGCTTCTCGTGCCAAACCAAGTCGCAGGGAAGAGATGCTGCGAGCTCTACGCAATGATGTGCAACACTTACGTGAACAGATCCTGAAAAAATATAATCCCAAGTATCGTCAGGGCATGACGTCAACACCGTATGCTGGAGTTCCTATGAGAGGTGATCCATACAGAGTTCCACGATCACCTTCACCTGTGAGGGCGTCCTCACCTATTCGACAGCAACAACCAAGAGCATATCCAAGTAGTAGTTACATAGATGAGATTCCTGATTATAATAGAAGTTACGGTGGCAGAGATCCATATTTGGGCAATAGTTATATGGATGAACGACCGTACACAGCACATGATAGTCCATACGTTGATGTTTATCGCAGTCCAGGCAGTCCAGTTGGTAGACCACTCAGTCCTAGACAGCGGTCAATGTCAATGCCATCATTTAATTTTACAACATCACCATGCCCACTGTGTGGCGGCACCGGTAGTCATGACCATGGCCAGTACACCTACCCAGACGATTATGGTAGAGAACAACAACAGCAGCCTCCACCCCAGGCATCGTTTGGTCCTCCACCCGGTACATACTCTCGACCTCAAACTCCGATGGCACCTCAGTTTGCTGCAGCTCCGATGCAACCTACATCACAGGTTGGTGGTGTTCGAATGGCTCAGTCTGTGCCTTCCATACCAACAGCAGTTGCTGCAACACCAGTATATCAAACGCAGCCACAAGCACCAACACCTGCGGGTTCTCAGTACATATTAACGCAACCGGCTGGTGGAGCTACGATACAGACTGCAGCCCAACCTTCACAACAAGGACCTATTCACATTATCAGTCGAACACCTGTCAGGTAATACTGTGTTCATTGGTATAAATTAGATAAGACAACAATTTAATATACAGACATTATAATATGTGTATGTGTAGTAGTTTCAGTTACCAAGACTCTCACTGTTGGGGGCTCTCACTTATATGGCTACCACCACCTGGAAAGTCAGGGAAAATAGCATTCAAATTTTATGTAACTTCTGCTTTCGGTTAGCTTGCAAGACTCATGCAAATAAGGCTGTATAGATTGACATTCTAAAATTATATTCTTTGAAATTAGCAGATGTCTGTTGCTTTAGACTGTCAAGCATGTGACCCAGCGGCTCACCAATTGTCTGGGATTACACTTGGTATCCCGTTCCTGGCAGTGTGCTTTTATACAATGATGCATTTGTCCTAACCAAAGGCAGAAGTCAAATAAATTTGAATACTAATTTGAAAACTAAGGTTTGGGACATAATTGAGTTGACACGAATATAAAACCTGAGATAGGTATTTTAATGTTTGAAAATGTGGTGAGTCAAGTTAGTTATGTTTTGTAGATGAAGATTTATCATACAATGTAAAAGAACACTGTGATGTCCTCTTAAAAATATTGGAAATGTCGGATGCAAGATTTTTGTCTATAAATAATCTTTGGTGTGTGTTTTGCATTGTAGGCAATATAATAGCAAAACAAAGAAGGGAAAAGTGAAATATTATACTATGGATGATGGAGACACAGCAACAGAAGAAGAAATTATATACAGAAGGTAAGTTTGTATACTCTGTGTTATTATAGATGTGATGTTTTCAACAATGGCACAGATTTCTATATTTCAGGAAGTGTCTGAAAAAAGTTGTGGAAATTCTAATCACTCTGTGAAAGTCCATCAAAAAAATTTAGTTGACACATGGTTGTGTCTGGAATATGAAATGTATGAAATGATAACCTGCAAGATGTTGGGATAGTGGAAAGACTGGCATGGCACCCAGGACATACACTGCCATGATAGTGTATACTTGTACATTGGCATGTCGCTCTAAGGGTTACTTGTTACAGTGTGCTTGGATAGTGAAAGACTTACTTGGCAACAGGACACGCACTGGCATGGTTGTGTATGTATATATTGGCAAGGCAGTCTGAGGGTTAATAGTTACAGTGTGATAGGAGAGTGAAAAGACTTGCATGGCACCAGGACCTTCACTGCCATGATAGTGTATACACTAGTGTGGCAATCTAATAGTTACAGTGTGATAGGATAGTGAAAAGACTTGCATTGCACCAGGACCTTCACTGCCATGATAGTGTATACACTAGTGTGGCAATCTAATAGTTACAGTGTGTTGTGATAGTGAAAAGACTATCATGGCACCAGGACCTTCACTGTCACGATAGTGTATACACTAGTGTAGCAATCTAATAGTTACAGTGTGTTGTGATAGTGAAAAGACTTGCATTGCACCAGGACCTTCACTGTCATGATAGTGTATACACTAGTGTAGCAATCTAATAGTTACAGTGTGATAGGATAGTGAAAAGACTTTCATGGCACCAGGACCTTCACTGTCATGATAGTGTAGACACTGGTGTGGCAATCTAATAGTTACAGTGTGGTAGGATAGTGAAAAGACTTGCATGGCACACGGACCTTCACTGTCATGATAGTGTAGACACTAGTGTAGCAATCTAATAGTTAGAGTGTGATAGGATAGTGAAAAGACTTTCATGGCACCAGGACCTTCACTGTCATGATAGTGTATACACTAGTGTGGCAATCTAATAGTTACAGTGTGATAGGACAGTGAAAAGACTTGCATTGCACCAGGACCTTCACTGTCACGATAGTGTATACACTAGTGTGGCAATCTAATAGTTACAGTGTGATAGGATAGTGAAAAGACTTGCATTGCACCAGGACCTTCACTGTCATGATAGTGTAGACACTAGTGTGGCAATCTAATAGTTACAGTGTGCTTGGACAGTGAAAAGACTTGCATTGCAACAGAACACTCACTGTCACGATAGTGCATTCACTATTGTAGCATTCTATGGATAAATATAGAACAGATATAATGTATTTGGCAATCATTTCATTGTAGAACAAGTCCTCGGCGGGAAAATAGAAGACGGACACGCAGCAGTCACGATGAAGATCGTTCTGCTAAGGTATGTTACATGACGTTGATCTTGGATAAAGCAAAGCATGCTGCCTACGTCAAGTGAAACCCTGCTGTTATCCTTCCTGTTAAATGTCATTAGCTGTGAGTTTATGTACAATTTGTTTTTGTTTTCTTTTGTAGTGAGTAGTTGTGGTTCTTTCTGATTTTATTTCGTGTTGGTGTACTTTGTGTTATTTTTGAAATTTTAGTTTTACCAGCACACACCAAGTCGTGTCAGTACTTACTAACATATAGATAATACTGAAATAATTTGTTTGTTGGAACTTATTGAAAGGCAAAAAATTACGTCTTCACTGAGAAGAAATTACAAAATTTATATTTTAAAAGAACAAGCCAAAATTCAAACTTCACAATGAGTAGTACCATTTGCTTCAAAAGTCTATGTAATTGTCTTTCCGGTGAATTCTATCGGTAGTTTTAAATTCTAGTTGTAAATGGACCACTGAAAAAGTTTCTCAATTTCCCATATTGAATACCATGTTGTTGTTTTTTGCGAACAACTTTAATTCAGTTTCACCAATAGTTTCCCTTTTGCTCATAATTGATAAATGTCAGGAAGATAATTAATTTCACGTTGTGTAAAACCAATACTTCATTGCTAAATGATCCTGTATAATAATTTTGATGTACATATCTAAATGTGTTCAAAAATGTCTGCCATGTTGGTACAGATAATAGCCCCCTCAGTGGCAAAACATAGAAACATCATGGTGTAGTAACTATTCATGCATGTGTACGTATGTCACGTAGAGGTCACTCTGTTAATGTCATTGTCACTTAATTGTCACTTCACCGTCACCATTACCACCTAACTCCTTCCCTTGCAGCTTTTGAAATCCAACTATTCCTTGCCTTTTCCCATATATATACTCGATGTTATGTGTTGTGTCAAAACTTTGATGTGAAAATATAACAAAGTTGGTACTTGCCAGTGGGTGATTACACAATGTAATATTTCTGTCTTAGAGTTCAATTTTGTACTGTTTTGTTGGCTGTTAATGTTTACATGTTAATGAACCAAAACTTATTTGATAATTTTGCAGTATTAGGCCAAAAAAAGAATTGTTTCTGGTCTGAGTCAGGACATTTTGTCTACAAAAGTGGTGCAATGATGCAAATTAAAAAAAGAAATGAATTTTTTAAAAATCTTTATTTTTTTATTTCCAACAAACCTGTCACAATCTACTATTTATGGCAGTTACTGTTCTTTTTATTTAGTACTTTAGAGTAAGTTTGTATGTGGTGCAGATGTCATTTGCTTGTTCATGATTGGCTCTGCAGTTGACTTCACTGAAGTAGGGAGGGTTATTTTTGTGTTTCCCCGTGGATCTGCAGACTGCATGGGCTGGACAAACACAAAAAAAAAGACTGACGCTATGGTATTTAAGTGATGTACATGCTGACCAGAAACAAATCTTTTTCTTTCTTTTTTGGCCTTAGATGTATGTGTCTCGTAAATCAGAATTGAAACTTACCTCTAGACATTTTGCTTTTAGATTCAAACAATTAGGCTGGGGTTGTCATTGGAAGATGCAGTAAGAACAGCTCAAGATCTGAAAAGAAAGTCCCGAAGAATGCTGTCTACTGTTCGTACAGATGTCATTCAAGCTGAAATGTACGGTGATTAGGTCATACAGAAGAGAATAAAAATATATAAAAAAACAAGAGTTTAGAGGAGTTGAACCACTGGGGGTGCTAGTAAAAATAAGAATAGTACAAGTCTATGGAAAAAAGAGAATGCCATCTTCTTTACACGCTGATGTCATTCAATATGATGTAGATAATAAAAACAAAACGTTTATAGGAGCTGGTCTAATGAGGGCGCTGTTTATACAATTTGATGTTTGGCGGACTAATTTTAGTGGTCCTAAACCTGACTCCTGACTGCAGAACATCAAAGTTTTTGTTTAATGGTTATTTTTATGTATGTATGTTGTAGCATTTATTTTCCATACAATTATTATTTCATGTTTTTTATGTTTATTTTCAAGTTGGTAGTGTGAACACACATCATTGATTTACAGTATAAAGTTCATTGTCAATTATTTACAATTTGAAATTGTAGCAATAAATCTGAAGATGTGTGGGAGGGATTGCACAGAGAAATTATTATGAAATTTGACAAATATGATATTTCTTTACCATGTTCCAAAAAAAAGGACACATTTATACAATACCAAATAAATAACTGCGTTACATTTTCTTACATTGCACAGTTTAGACACACAACCTTGATAAAATACTTGTCTGACTAGTTATGAATTTGTCTCACAAGTCTGACCTTTGACCTTGTAGTGTGACCTTTGACCCTGTGCCTTTCTATTTGTACACACATACACCCATGCATATGAACTCCAATTTCTCAGGAAATTTCAGTGTCTTCATATTCTCAGAAAAACAGTATTTATTCCGTAAATAGGTGCCTTGTTGACAAAAGATTATTTTTCAGACGAAAGCTTCCATGTTTGAAAGTTTTTCCAATTTGATATCATTGTTTCACCTTGCGTAGATTTAATATGTATATGCTGATATTTACTGCTTGTTATTTTGGTTTATCACACATTTTGACAACTTTACGCAGTGGAAGTAAATCTGAAGTTTCTATATTTATTTTGTTCTGTAAAATTTTATAATTTTTCAAAAATTCACAGTGAACACTACTGTGTTGAAAGTTATTCAACAAAGTAGATTACATGAAAAGTCATTTTTTTTTATGTTTTGATTTTAATTTCTATGATAACTTGATGTCAAGTCCAACTTTATTTGAACATGACAAGTGAGTAATGACCGTTTCTCATTAAGGGGGCAAACTATGACATCACCATGCTAATTATCTCAATTTATTAATTAATCCATCCATGATAAGTATGCCTTTAATCTATAATTTAAGTCAGGAGTGAAAATTATTACAACAAAAACAAATAATTTTGATGTATAGATGTAAAAAAATGATTAGATGTATAGTGTATGCTGATGTGAGAAAGTAATTTCATCAAAGTTTTTATGTTCTTTTCAGTATGCTTTTTATTTATAACTGCAAAAAATTTCATATGTAGGAGAGAAGTTTGTTTTATTTAGTGTTTTATGAAAATCTGTATATATGTAAATGTTTTGAAATATTAACCAATCATAAAATTGTATAAATAATGCTGAGTTAGGGGGCATTAATGAACATAAAATTTGCTGAATAGCCCACCAATCAAAATCCTTCATGACACAAAATATTAGGCAAGCTAAGTGGTCTTAATTCAAGCTAACCAATCAGTATTCATATTACAAATTGTAACTGGGGTTTGATAAAAGTGTTCCTTACAATGATTTACAAGAAAGAATACACAATAAATATAAGTGTGCAGAATGATTAATTTTTTTTTCAAGTATATTTTATGAAAAAAGTAGGCACCTTTGTAACAAAGCCGATGTTTTTTTTCTTCATATTTCTTGCCTTAAAGGAAAAAGAACTTTCAGTGTAGAAGTTCTTAAAATAGTAAAGGTATATATGTGTTTGAATGTTTGTTTTTACGTATGGTAATTATAAAATGAAAATTAAAGGTATATGTATGAGAGTGATACACAAACTAAACTAACAGTTATTTTTGTCAAACTAACAGCACTTTGCATCTGGCAGGGAAAACAATAGCTTTTTAAGAATATTTTTCTTGCGCAGGTTTTTTATTTGGACAAACGCATGCTTTATCCATGTGAACCTTCCATTGTATGAAACCTTGATTTTTATATAAATGTCTTTTATGAATGCTACATTTCAAAACAGAGTACATGATTTAGAGAATAAAGTAATGTCATCTTTGTGTGTGTACGTGGTATGATGAATGGGACAGTGAAAATGAGTGGGAAATTATCAATTGATGTCCCAAAAAACTTCCAGAATAACGTTTGAGTGGAAAATGTTGGTATGTTCATTCATTTTGTGTATGTGTGCTTATTGATGAAAACACAGTACTAGGAATGAGCCTGATTAATGAAATAAGTAAAACTGAATTGACGAATGGTTTCTTGCACAGGTGTATATTTCTTGTTTGCTATTCTGTAAAACAAAATGATTCCATAGTCATTTATTTTTTATACTAATACGGCAGACAATCAAGGTCTGTGGTTGTGATTAACAGAAATTGAAACCTTTCAATGAGTTAAGGAGTCCAATTTGTTAATTTTCAACTCCAGTAGGGAGTCAAGACCCCTTAACTCTGCTTCCAATTTTGGGACTCTTTTAATTAATTGAAACATTTTTGCGAGCTGATTTCATAGCCATATTTTGATTCATCTAGGGAGTCAATACCCCTTAACTTTGTCTTGTTTTAGGACTCCTTAGGTCAATAGATTTAAGTTTTTTTGGTTTTATGATTTTATGAGATTTAAATACATGTATATTTCCATGACAGCAAGATTAAAACGCTGTTCTGATGGTATTTGGATAGATGATGTAATTGAAAGCAACTTTGTACAAATTTTGAGTATTCTTTCTTTATCTGTACATGACTATAATATATATTGGACATTCTAAATAAACAAACACTATTTAATCAAAAATACAATTTTTACTTCTTTCTTTTATTTAGCCCCAATGGCAACCACAAAGAGTGGGCGGCTCATACATTGGGTTCTGCCTATGTATCCGTGTGTGTGTGTGTGTGTGTGTGTGTGTGTGTGTGTATAGTTTCTCAATTGTTGAATGACTATGTCACTTTCTCTGAATATCTATCTACTTGCCTAATTTCACACCTTTTTCTTTGCAGTATAAACTATTGTTTGGTTATTGCTATGGGTACAGTCACGGATATATTTCTTAAATATTTATCAACATATCTACCCATCCCAGTTTTTATCTTTGCAGTATACATCATCTGTTGCTATGGGCGTGGTTTTGTAAAAGTCATGTTTTTTTTATCTTTTTCTGGTTGCTATCATGTTTTCCTGGAAATACACATTAAAAATATACCGTCAGTTTCTAAGCTACAATGTCATCATGATAGCCTGGTTGCTTCTAATTCACTTTCTTAGCTGTGACATCCTAAAAGAAGTGTCACTTCTTGTATAAACTTTTCAATATTTACTATACAGTGAAAAAGGCCAATGTTTATAATGTCAATGTGGAAGCATTTAGTTTACACATGGCAGATTGTTGTAGAAAAGGGACATGGCTGTCTTTGGTAGAAAACCTGCTCTCAAAGGTAATTTGTGAGTCAAAAACTACATAAAATGTGTAAAAACAGTTTGGCAGGAACAATAGATTGTTTACATCATGATCTGTGGTCTTGCTTTTGTTGTCTCACTGTAATGCTATCAACAGTGAATGAAAACATAAAAACAAGAGATTAGAGGAGTTGACCCACTGGTGGCGCTAGTAACAATAAGAATTACGAGAAATAGAACAGTATAACTTTACTATCTCACTGTTTGTAATGCTATCAATGGTGAATGATTAATTTAGTCACACCTCCCCAATCGCAGTTATCAGCATACCTGTTTGTAGAGATTTGCATAATATTAGCATATATGTAAATTATGTTTAACTTTTTCTCATCTCAATCAGGGTACATTTACATAATGACTTAATTTGAATATAGTCAATTAGGCTGACATACGTTATCACTCCCCATTGCAACCAATCAGTTTGAGCATACCATTTTCAAACACCATTAATTGTTTGCTTTGATATCATAACAAATGGTTAGTGAGAGAGACAGCCTAGTCTGTAAGGTACGCCGTGATGGGGCGCCCTCACACATTGGCCAACTGGTGAGGATGAAACGTCACATATTATCTTACAGCCTAGAGACAGCCAAGCAAAAACACAGATCACGATGTAAAGAGACTAAAGGAACAAAAAATTCAACCATAAAAATATTACACACATAATGTGATGTGTATCTGGCTGTAGGAGCTGTATGTTTTATTACAGAAATAAATGAGTAAGATTTTTGTACACAGCTTCACATTATAGTGACATTCAAGACTTTGTATAAGTGAATTAACACAGGTATAAAACATTAACTTACAAACAACAATCAAATTTATACGGTGGAGTAGAATAAAGGTTACATTTATAAAGACAAATATTTTCTTTTTATGAAATCAGAAAAATATGAAAACTTTACACAAATGGAGGATCGCATTATTTCTGGTTTTTTGAGGAAAAAATAACAGCAAAAAAGTTGTTTTTTGGTAATGAGTTGCAGTGCTTTATGCATTGTTTTTTGAAAAATCACCTTTTTTCAGGTTGAGGAATACTGCTACAAATACATTTTACCATAACCTATAGTACTGATACAATGTAGCAGTTCTTCATTATTGTTAATTTGCATGCAACAATTGATTGACAGGTTCTAATCTTTATTCTAACCAATCAGAATTGCTGAACTTGTTCAGTTGGCAAAATGCCAAAAAGTATGTTGGATAGAGTTGTTAATCATATTTTGGTTGAGAGCTAGTTCTCCATTTTGTCTTAAGAAATCGGGAGGAAATCGGATCATAAATTTGACTCATTATGATTGGCAGTGTCACAATGCTAAAAAATATAAACTAAGAGGCTCTTAATAAAGTATCCTTAACTTTGCAGAAATATGCTATTCAAACTGGACTCATCTGGTATATATACTTGGTAAAAATTAACTACAGCATGACTTCTAGTTACAAAATATTTCTAACAAAAACCACACCCACTGGAATACCGAGACAATTTTCCAACAATAAAATTATAATAAATTAATAACTATGTGCTTGTTAGAATAAATAACTGGACAAAGTGGTCACAGATTTCTGAATAATTATGGGTCCAGCCCAAAAAATAGACTGCGATAGTCAAAATCTGAAACCAGTGTGAATATTTAGTCACATATACATAGACCCGTTATACAGGAAAATACAAGAATACAAAAATGCATAAATAATGTACATAACAAAATGACCATAAACTCTATGGCTACATTCAAATCTTTTACAAAAAAGTGAGACAAATAAGGTTTTACAAAAACCGACATTATTTGCACTTGAAATGAAAGACATTATTGCTAAGGATAATATGAAATAAAATACACAGAGATATTTATAAAAATTTATTATGGTAATAAATTATGATATTATAAGATAAGATTATACATTGAGTTCAGATAAATTAAGATTCCAATTTTACAAACTTGAATAATAAATATTGAAATATAGTTGACATGAATTTATATATCGGTAAGAGTTTATGAGGTTGTGTAAATTAGTTTTTTTTTCTGGTTCAAGCATATCTAAAGAAGTGAAGATATTTTCTTAAAAGTTATTTTCTGGCAAAATTTATTCAATGTAAACTATCTTTCAGGTGTTAAAAATTGAATGAAGTGAAGTCATTCATCATGTCATAATAACAGGTTGGGGTCAACAAAGGGATAAATACCACTTGCCAAAAATTTACTTTAGCAGTGAAAATTTCAGTGAATTTTTTGTCATTTCAATGAAATTCTCGTGCAAAATACATAATTTCCATATTTGCAGTGAAATTTTTGGGGGACAATGTCAAAGTTAATAGGTAATAAAAGTTTTGTATAAATGATCAGATTTACATGAAATTTTTGTACATAACTTCGACATTTGTGGAGTGAAATTTTTTGCCAAAATTTTGACATTTGCTGTGGACTTTTTGTACAGAATTTTGACACTATTGACATTTTGTATACAATGTTGACACTGCATTGACACCTGCCTGCTAAGGTAGACATTTTTATCATTTTGTTCAAATACATACTACATGCAGTTTAGCTTTTACACGATAATGTCAGTATAGTTGAATGATCTTTCTTTGACAAACTTGCATCATATGTGAGATATTTCAAACGTAAAAACTTGACAAATATGGATTACAAATCATCATCAATTCCTATTTTTTTTTTTTCATGTATATCTGCCTAAATTTAATTTTTATTTCTAACAATTCAGAGTTTCATAATTGATAATACTAATAATGTTGGTTTTTATATAGTGCTTTCCTACTTTTCAAATTATTACCACTGGCATGGAGCTACAGCCCTTTACTTCTTCAACTCCCTGGGGAGCATACAATCCATTGCAGCCTTTATAAGTGCATCGGACTAAAGCATTCACATTGCAACCTCTATCCTACCAGGTCCCCAATTATACAGCTGGGTTGGCGGAGGTACAAACGTGGTTCAAATTTTGACTTTAGCCATTCAGAAACAAACGGTAGTGATGGGGCTCGAATCTGCAACCTGCAGATTCCAAGTCAGCCACTCTAACCATTAATCACCCATCATGACTCCATGGTGATGATACCACCTTTAAACAATTCATATCCATGATTCATATTGTGTTGAAGAGATCACTATCCCAACTTGAGTCATTAATGAACTGTAAAATTATCATAATTCTGTCCTTGTATGAAAATTACAATGTTATTATTAACCTAAACATTATGTGTACAAAAGATCTACAGTGTTATGTTAGGTGAGTGGGTATTTGATCTTGAACAAACAAACAAACTTGTCTTTATGAAAAATAGGTTGAAAGAATATTTGAACACTAGGCAGTATACAATAATCCTTTCTTGGATAACTCGTGAAATGTGTTTACCAAAATAATGACATCATAAGTAATAAATAAAATATATATCTCAAAATATTAACAACAAAACCTCGTTGTCATTAAGGTCCTTTTCCAAGACCAACATTTCATGACCAGGTGTTATATGAATTACAGCTTTATTAATATGGAAATCATTCAAATAATATTTAAATTTTCAACAGGTGTTTTTCAAAATTGACATAAAGATGTAAGTTTTAGATTAGTGGCTTTTTAATCTTGTACTAACTTGTCTTCATGAATTTAGGTTGAGACAATCGTAGAACAGAAGACTATAGACAATATCCAATTTTAGATAACTCATGAAATGTATGTACTAAATTAATGACATCATAATTAATAACAAAAATATTAGCCAGAAATCTAGTTCGTTTTTATCAAGGTCATTTTCCATTTTAAGAATATCAATATACAAAACCAGGTGTCATACCGATTACTACTGGATTAATATGTAAATTAAGGAAATAAAATTCAAATTTGTAACAGGTGTTCCTTGCAGAAAACAGGCTCCATGAAACTGTTTACTTGATATCAAACCCAAGTTCTGACGGTACAAATATCACATCTTTGACCATGGCAGAGGGCTTTTAAAATTACTTTACAAACATTCTGAAAGACAAAAGTTTCCATAAATTGATAAATTGATACCACAACATCAGTTTAGCACTTATCAAGATTTTGGCATCTGCAAAATAATGCAGGACTTAGGGTGCCTGACAGCCTACCCTGAAATATCTTTATAACACAGCTTTTGATTGGATAAAAAATTGGCTATTCTAACTAAAGCCACAGCTTATTGGTTGGTGATCATTTAGTGTTAATATCCAAAATGACAATCACAATGATCCTTCTAAAAAATGTGGACACTATTTTCATAACAAGACTGAACCAAAGTTTGTTAGTTAAATGAGGACATTCCTGATTGGTTAAAAGGCCATTAATATATTTCAAATAAGCCAATCACAATCATCCTACTACTACCTTTAGACACATATATGTGTGTATCATTTTTCACAATAGTAAAAAACACATAAAACATTACTTCTCTATCAGTGTATAATAAACTCTCAATGGTATAAGAAATTTTGACACATTTTGACAGGTTTTTTTGAGAGGAAGTACTTAACAATTGACAATTCTGAGTTGTGATATGTTGTGCACAATATATCATTATTATATTACAAAATATCTCATTTTGGTCTCGAAAATCATCGGAATTGTGCATGAATACATCATATTTTGGCAAAATATATACACACAGACTTCATTGAACAGACCTATTTTGATTAATGTTAACTTAGCTGACATCAAATATTAGAATCGTGAATCAGAGATTGTGTATGTTACCATGGCAATATTGATCATCTTGTTTATGTTACCACAGTAATATTGATCACTTGAACATATTTATCACTGTGGAAATATTGACCACTTGGTGTATGTTACCGTGGCATCTCACCATGGCAACACTGACCACTTGGTAATATCTTCCCTTGTCAACACTTAGTCACTTAACATTCTAGGACTTTTTCCAAAACTAAAATTTCTTGACTGTATTTCATGCCTTTATTACAATTTTGTACAATGTATACAGCAGTCTGAGTTTATGGTAGGGATCTGTTTGATCTGCCACAAATAAAATGACGTTTGTTTCATTTTAATCTCTCTATTCCCCCGGAGTACATCGATCTCCATCCATATACATCAGGATAGCCTTGGGTTCCGTCAGATTTTTCTCTCAAATGAAGAATTTGAATTTACTTTTTAACAAGCTTCCTTCTCATGGAGCAGAAAGTAGACTTTCGTTTGACTTGTAATATTTCGCAGTGAACATTTCATGACATATTTTGTTGTTTGACTGAAAACTGAGAAGACATTTGTCACTTCTACAAAACAGGATTTTACCAATTTTTCCTCGAGTCTGTAATTTCTCTCTGGGAGAGATGTTGAGGATAACATTTGAAATTAATATTGTCAATTATTTTGTGAAGGTTGAACCAACATGCTGTAAATTACACAAACCCACATCTGGGTTGAGTTAATGTGCACCTGACTGTCACCTGACTGTCACATGACTGTCACTGAGTTGGCGCATGTCGGGCCACAATAGACATCAACAGTTTTACTTCTGTGCAAAGACACTCTGTGTTAATTTCAGAATAAAGGCTATACACTTTGCGTCAATGTTTCAACTTTGATCATTCTGACATGTATCAGGACCATTTGTTGCAATATATTTTGTACTTTGTTTGACATGTCCAAAGGTTGACCTTTGACCTTTAATGGTTTGTCAGCCTCTTTCTGGTTATTAGGAATCTCTTTGTCTTTCCTCTTCATAACTTAGTGTCCATGCTACCCTGTGGTTCTTCTCTCTTTTCTCCCTCTGTCTTGGGTCGTCTTGTACTATATTTCCTTCTTGGTGGCATCGGTGATGAGGCATTGGGACCACCTGCTGGTCTGATGATGAAACTGTCAAAATATCACAGAAGTAATAAATTAGTCTGGTTTATTAAAATGTTGTGATGATGAAGATAATGATGATGATGATGATGATGATGAAGATGATGATGATGATGATGAAAATGATGATGATGATGATTGTGGTGATGATGATGGTGGTGGTGGTGGTGGTGGTGGTGGTGGTGGTGGTGGTGATGGTAATAATAATGATGATGATAATATTGATTGGTTGATTTGACATGATCCAGATTTAAAGGTTGATGTGATCATGGGATGATGATAACATTGGTTATAGACTATGATGACAAGATTGCTGTACATAAAATTCAAAAATCCATTCTACAGAGAAGATGCCAATGATGTTGATGATGGTGATGGTGATGCATCATCACCATCAAGGTGATGGATGATGATGACACTGATGAAGAAGAAAATGATGATAATTTGCATGATAAACTCAAATAGAGTTTTCTGTTTTTCAACCCTTTAACTGACAAAGAAGTAAATGATGATAGTTTGCATGATAAACTCAAATAGATTTCTCTGTTTTACAACCCTTTAACAAATAAAAGTGATCTAAATCAGTTAATACTCACATGACATCATCAAGTTCAAGTTTTGTATCAAAACCAGGATTTATTAAAACATAGGAAAATGCACTTCTCTTTTCACTAGCCTCAGCATCTGAAATATAAATTGGAAAGTTTATTGAACCCATGAATTTAAAACAAAGATAGTGTGTTGAATTGACAGCTATCTCATCGAAAAGTTGACTTGGGTGTGAAACTTATAGTCTAAAGTCTCTGTCTGGTTACAGCGCCCTCAGTGGCAACATTCAGTTGGGTGTGAAACTTCTGGTCTATAGTTTCAGTAGTCTTGTAGTAAGACATTGGATCTGTGCTGGGGAGAGAGGGGGGGGGGTAACAAATAAACTTCACTGGTAATGAGTACCTCTGTATGTGCGGCACCCTCAGTGGCAACATTCAGTCAGTTTTACAATAAGCAGAATAGCCTGAGTGGTCAAGCAGCTAGACTGAAGTTTGAGATGTTTTTATATTCCATCACTGACAGAAAAATGCCACCAATAATAGTTAAAAGTTGGTCTTTATTCAAATTTCACACCAGGCTTAATTTGTTATGTAGAAATGGAAAATAATCAGATACGAGAACAATGAAATACATGGCTTTAGTTTGTATTTCAAAATTCTGTGAACTTTCAACCATGTAGATGTTTATCATTAATAATAGTAAAGTTTGTGTTAGATTGATCTGGAGAGACAACATACCATAGTCAGACTCAGGTAGTGATAATTTTTTCATCTTAGAGCGTACTAGTTCAGCCATCGCTGCTCTTTCTTCAGACACACATGTTGATGATTGGTCATCATCTTCTATGGTAACTGACAACTGTTGAAAAATAAGATTTTTAGTTTATGTGACTACAATACATTATGCACTGGTTTATGAAAAACAAAAGAATACATAGTTTGACCACTAGGAGTGCTGTTTGGATGCACAATTACATGCACACTAGAAATCTAAGGATGATTCCTTTTCCACAAAACAAAATTCTATTGTCAATTCCAAAATCTATCACTAAAATTATCATGAACCTATAATACACCATCACTCGGGTTAATGAAAAACAAAAGATTTCACTGTTTGACCACTAGGAGTGCTGTTTGGTAAAAGCCAAAGATAATATTGTTTAACAGCACAGTTCTTTTATTTGAATGCGTTGTTTGTTCTCGATTTATTAGTATTCTACAATTTCCTTAGATACATACCTATATGGCAAAGAAAATTCAAAAAATAAAATCATTTTTCGATCATACTTCAATGTGAATTGTTTGTTTACATGTTTACTTTCAATACTATCTACATACAAACACAAATCATCAATAACGATCTTGACTAAATGTAGAGAATGTGGTCAAATCTTAATTGAAACCAAAATTACTAGACAACAACCTCACCTCTGACTTGCTGTCTGACGGTAACTGAGTTCTGTAAATGCCGACAGGAATTTCAAATGTAGTAGAACAGAGTTTCTGGTAAAGTCTACCATATGTTCTAATCCATAGATCATCTGTTGTTATTTTCATCTCACAGAGATAACCAGATCCATGGGCTTGGTCAAGGCCAAGTAGTAGTCGTGTCAAGGTTATCATGTAATCTTTCACAAATGACTGAAAATGTGAATGAGAAAAGAGTAATCATCAAAGGGGTGTACAAAGTCTGTAATTAAAGGGTTCTTGGTAGTTATACTTTTGTTTCATGCTGAGATTTTATTCAACTACTTAAATGTATTCTAATAAAGTCATGTCTAGAAATGGTGGCAGTGTAGTCAAGGCCTGAGTAGTCATGTCAATGTAAAATCTTTCACAAATGACTGAAAATGGGAAAGAGATAAAAATATTCTGTAATCTAAGGGTTCTTAGTAGATATTTTAAATGTTTCATTCTGAGATTTATTCAAGAAATTAAACATGTTCTATTAAAGCTGCACTAGCTGCAACTCAGATATTTTTTTTAATCAAGTAACAAAATATATGTTCTCTAATAAGTGGTCTGTTACTTATAAAATGACATTATATCTGTGAATCAATGGTCAATATTACTCACGTCTGGAGGTATATAACACAGCATGTACGTACATATTTGTGTGCATACCTACCTACCTACCAGTACACACACACACACACACACACACAACCACACATACACATCCACCCAGACACATATACATACATACACACAAACACATTTATACACACCCATCCACATACACACACACACACACACTCTCTCTCATTCATTTACACACCCAGTCACACTCACAGACACAGACACTCAATCACACACACACACACACACACACACACACACACATTCATTCACAAATATATGATTGCCATTTTTGATCAAACATTTCATTTATTTTTCTGCATATTTCTACCTGACTACATATTTTGTAATGTTATTAACAGTAAATTTGGTGTGTTTGATAATTTATCTAGGAAGGTATAGTCAAGGAATAAATCATACATGTACAATATTCAGCATACCAATATTTCTTAGATAGAATAAACTATTGTATTGGATATTTTGAATTGTGCTCACCTATTCTATTGCTTATTTTGAATCGTGTACATAATTCATATTTTGTTATCAGTATTAAAAGTATCATAATGTATGACAAGATCATTATGAAATATGAAATATCCACCATATTCCAACGCATTTATCAACAGAATTTCATAGATTCATTAACAACTTCATAGGTTATACAATTATGTAAACTCTGGGTATATATGTATATTTGCATATATAATTAACATTTCCACAACAAACTATTGTCCAAGAGAGTAGGAAATGTGATAAATCAAACACATATAGTATTTTAGTTTCAGTATCTGTTGGCATGCCAGGAAACCCAGCAAAAATAAATGAGGAATTTTCAGTGATATGGTTTAGAATTTTAAAATTAGGATTTTTTTTTAATTATACACCTGGATAGTTTGCAGATTCATACTGGTCAAGAAATTGCATTTTGACAAAGAAAATATTTATGAAAGTTGATTGACAACTATATGTTAAAAGTTATTGACTTTAAAATTGATTACATTGATTACAAAATAAATTGATAATTATGTTCTGTAAGTTGAACTCCTTTTATATACAAAGGTATCAAAGGTGATTGGCTGTGCTGTGCTAGATCTAAAACATGCTAATTGTGGCAATGTGCCAAGTTACAGACAGGGAAATAATATTTGGAATTGCCACTGAGGGCGCTGTTTCATTGGAGCTGCCTCTTTTGGTAGATTAGCACATCTGACCAGTTGGGAGATATGTAGTTGCCATTCACACTCACCAATTTGGCAATATACATTTCAAAAGCTCTCTGTAGTCTTAAGTTAAAATTAAATGACTGAATTCAAAGACCATTGTTCATGTTAACAATTGCAGTAAAATACTTTTTTTCTTTTAGAATGCATTTCCATTACTTTTTATGGTGAAAATTTATTCTGGTGATTCTGACATTTTTGTTTGTCTATTCTAAAATAAATGATGAAAATGAAATCGAGTATTATTGCTACTATTCTAAACTCTGCTTTTCAATCAAAGTCAAATCCATTCATGATTTTCACTGTCGCTGTCTGAAAACATATATGTGAGTACAGTCTGACAAATAAGAATTATGTAATATGGGTAAAGTAACATATTCAACAGTATGAACATCTCTCCTATTATTGTTTTGTTTCTTGTTATATGTGCTAAGATAATGTTCAACTGCATGAACATCTTTCCCAATTATTGTTTGTTTTTTTGTTTGTTTTTGTTTCTATTTTTTTTTGTTTATTTGTGATCTTTTTGAACAAGACATACTTTATAAAAAATGATTCTTATGTTTTCTCATCCAAATATCCCAATTTTCTGCACATCAAAATTTATAATCTGCGTTTAATACCTGGTACTTTTTTTTTTATACAGACTTGAATATTTGGTTTATTTTCATTTTACTTAAAAATATTGTTGTTGGTAATATTTGTCAAAATCAGAAAGTCAAAGTACTCTTTTTTCATTTCAAATAATAAAACCTTTAAAGTAGATTCCGTGCAAAATTCAGATTTTTATTTTGACATTATTGATGGATGAGAAATTATTTTTGGTATTTAATGAATAAAACAACTTTTAATATTGTGTTTTTTCTTGAAAAAAACCAAAAATGTGAAACGTTGAACAACATACAGTGGTGTCTGTTATCCACATATTCTACACACACATACATAATGTAGTGTTCTTACTGGGTTCTTCTACTCTACTATAATCTTGCAAGTAACTCATTCTGATAATATATAATCTCCTAAATCTATGTTAAGGACAATTGGAAATCTAACATTGGTACACAGACCTAAATTCCGGGATGTCAACTTCAAGTTATGTTTTACATTACAACAATTATTCCGCTTCACACAATTATTTAATGTCTTGCCCTGTATTTAGATTTTATACCATGAACTTGGGGTAATTTTAGTCTCTGAGCTGATGTCAGTTTGTAGGTTCAAATACCAGTTTTACAGTGCAAATATTTTCAGACAGCAACTGTCATCATCAACTGCAAGTAGTTTGACTGGTAAAGTGAAAGTACTCCATGTTTTATTGTCTTGTCCTGTACTTTGGGTAAGTATAGTCTCTGAGCTGATATCACTTTGTAGGTTCAAATACCAGTTACTTAAAGTACTCTGTGCCTTGTTTTCTGGTCCTGTATGTAGATTTATACATGTATAGCTGTTGTTTCAGTGACTGTCAGAGCTTTTGTCAGTTTGTAGGTTGTACACAAATCAGTTTTACTGTACTCAAATACTTCCAGTCAGTAGCTCTGATGTTTCTATTAGCTACAATAAACCTGTTGTCGGTTCCAAGATGCATTGCAGGTCACCCCATACAATACCATGTATTGTGCACACGCTGTGGGGTTTGTACATGATACTCAGGGGGATGGTTGTCACCTGACCGTACCCTGGGTTCATTTGTAAACCCCTTTCTGTCATTGATTGTGGTCAACATGTCTTTCCATCATTTACTGATGAAAATGTTATTTCATATGTAGCTTAGACAAAACAAGACTAAATGTAACAACATAAGTGATGTCCTCTCGCGCAGTGCATCTTGGAAGCGGAAAATCAACTACTGCTTTGGCTGTTGTGAATTCTTTGTATGCATGTAAATTAAGCCCATTGGAATACCACAAACTAGAAGTGTGGTAAAAGTCTGGTATTGAATTTCTGGCTAATGCACCACAGTGAGATTCTGAATAGGTGCACGGTATTAAAGTGGCACAAGCTGAGTTTACACAACTGAAAATAAATACTTACATAATGACCTGATTTTAATGCTAGATGCATTCTTTGAATTCAATTAATTGTAAGTTGTGGCTAAATAGCATATGGTCCATTCAGTACAATACTACACGGCATAAATTATGCCAAAACATGTGTAAACTCAGCTTTTTTTGTGTGTACTTTGAATTCACACACCACTTTTTTACATGTTCTGCTGATTCAGACTTATACAAGTATACAGGTACATTTTTTAGTAACTCTGAAATGATATCACTTTGTCAGTACATTTCTCATCTTACGGTATAAAGACTTTCAGACAGTGGTTGCCTCTATCAACTACAACTAGTTTGACTGGTACATCATTAGTCAATGCGAGACCTTGTGGATAGTTCAGTCCATCTTCATCTCTATCAATACGACAGATGAATCTTCCACTCATGTCAAATTTCTGTACACAGTCTTTGCAATCACTGATATACAGATATCTGTCCTTGTCCATCACTATTCCACATGGACCATACAGCTGACCTTCACTTTTACCTGCAATCCCAAACTTGTACCAGAACTGGTCATCAGCATTGAAGACCTGGACGCAGTCATTATCATAGTCAGTTACATACAAGATTCCTTGACTATCAATGTACATGGAGTAGGGTCCTTTGAATTCACCATGCTTATCACCATACTTGCCAAAGGAGTTGATATAATCTCCATTCTGTCTGTATTTTCTAATACAGTGACTACCTTCCTTGTCTGTGTCATCCCCAGTGTCTCCATCCCAATCAGTGACATAGACAGTACCATCTAGAGGACTAATACAGATACATTTTGGATGCTTCACTTCATTTTGTCCAAAGCATCTGATCATATGTCCATCTTCATTACTTACCACTATTTGTTCATTATTCACATCTGTCATGAAGTATTCATCATCAGCTGATAATGCTACATCACTTGGAAGGAAGTCATTCTCAAACTGTGTAAAGTTAAATACTTTCTTACATTTGCCTTGAATGTCAATAATCTGTATTCTTTGATTGCTAAAATCAGCTACAACCATGTCCCCATGTCTGTTGAAAGTGACACAGTAAGGATTATTGAAGTCTCCTTTATTAATTCCTTTTTTACCAATAGTCTTCACCAATCCCTTGATAACAGGTATCACCAGTGGTGATCCTGGTATTGGTTTATCTCCTATCACCATGGTAACTTGATAGTTACCATCCATTTCACCATGTATCATTACAGTGTGTGTACCATCTTTGTTGTCAGTTACTGGGATGTCTTCTTGTGATCCATCTGGTTTTCTTACTTTCACTTTCGCTTCTTGGTTTGGTATGACTGTCTTACCTCTGCAGTCTTTAGTTGTTATCAGTAACTTGACAGATTCACCTTTCACTAGTCTCTTTGGAATGTTTTCAACTGTACACAGAGATGGACATACATCATATCTCAGAACTCCCAGCATTCCTTCTTGTGTGACATCATTGGATGGTTGGAATGTGACCACTTCCTGTTTGAGTTCTGGTTTGTTTTCCATGGCAAGCAGTTCTTCAATACGTTGTGCGATTGTGACTTTGCTTGATACAAGGTGGGCAGCACTTCCATGACTTATCATTTTTTCTACAAGATCAGATGTACTTGTTATATTTTCGTATTGGAATTCCAAATCAGCTATCTGAGTTTCTACCCTTTTCACCTCTAGGTGGCAGCCTTCATTCAACTCCCCTGCTAGTTTGGTCATGTGTTCTTCCAACTTTCCAGTCAATTTCATCTTGTCTTCTTTCATTTTTTTTATGCTCAATGCTTTCATTTTAGTAAGCTGATGTTGCAGTGCTGCATAGCTGACCTTGATTCTTTTAGATAGATCAACTGCAATAGTTTTATTTTCATCTGCCTCCTTAGCTTTCACATTCAACTTCTCTACCATTTCTGACAATTCTTTGGCACACACATCAGCTACTTCTTGTAGATATCTGTAGGAATGGCTTGTATTTGGATGTTCAATGACTATACAGTCAGAACAGATTGGTACTTGACAGGTATCACAGTAAAATATGACCTCATTGTGGGGATGAACTTTGCAACGTTCAACAGACAAAATGGCTGACTGCATAGCAAACTTTGTTTTCCCATGTTCGTCTATAGACAGCACTGTATGTGAGCTAGCACGTTTCATTTTCTTGTGTACTGACTTCAAGCATTGATCACAGAAATACTGCTCACAATCTCTACAAAAGTGTGTTGCATCATTTTCCTCACAAAACTCGCATTTTTGGCATGTTTTACTTGCCTCTTCCGATCTTTCTTCAACCACCCCTAATAGTGTGTTCATGAAAAAGTTGTTCTTCAATGCAGCGACTCCACCAGAGGGTAGATCTACTTCCTGCTGACATGTTGGGCAGTTTAAGGCTCCTTTTTTCTTAACAAGAATCTCCAAACAGTGTAGACAGAATGTATGATGACATGGTAGAAGTTTAGGTACTTTGTATTGCTCCAAACAAATTGAACAAGACAGACAATGTTCTCCAATTTTATCCAAAATTTCTTCAGGCGTACCACCAGAGGCAGCCGCCATTATGGCAGCCTACTCAAGTATGAGTACCAGGTACATGCATACATAGTGTCATCAAGATGTACATGCAAACTCCCTAAGTTATTAAATGTGTACAACCACAGTAGTCTTTGCATGGGAAGCTTGGTAGAAGTACCATGGAAACATATACATTTATGATTGACATAAAGAGCCAGTCTAGACAATACCTCATTATAGATTCAAAGTTCATGATAAGTTTGAGTGGTACAAATTCTTTCACTTTGTTGTGTTGATTTGAAGTTAATATTTGACTTCGTTCAATTTGTGTGAGTATAATGGCACAATAAATCAGTACAGTCCTACTATACTAGCCAGTGTTGTTCAGCCAGACGATGAGTGCTGGCTGAGTGTATATGTTACAGACTAACTATAAGTCAGTAGACTGTATGATACGTTGTGTTGTTCACCCAGATGACGAGTGCTGGCTGAGTGTATCTTACAGACTAGCTTAGCCAGAATTACATTTTAGATGAATAACTGACTTAGTTACTGAAATTAAATCAATGTTGTTACCAGACAGAGAGAATTATAACTCTCCTTGCAGTTATAACGTTCATATCATGGTAGATAAAATTAAAAGCAATTAGGGCTTGCGAATGATCATATTGTTGCTTTATACCACATTCCTGGTACAGCTATTTGTATAGGGCGTAGTTAATTTGTAGCAATGTGTGTTATATCAATGTTACTTTAGAGACGCGATAATATATGTTTAAACTTTGCGAAATCACTCAAAAAGTCTAGATTACACAGTGACTGGCTTACTAAGGAACGTAGCGATGAAATTGGCCTTGAATTATGTAATTCTCGTCAACAACATCTACCTAGGATACGTACACAGAGATATGCTAAAAGTGCAATTCCTTACATGATTAAACTATGGAATGATGACAAACACACTTGTTAGAAGCATTTCAAATGGTTCAGTGGTTAGTGTCTTCGTGTGTGTCCGTTGCCGTGCCCTTTTGTTAGTTGTAATTGTGTAAAGTTATTTTGATTCTGTCTTAACATGAAATGTAAAGGTTTTAATGTTTGCTATATTTTAAATTTATCAGTTATGTGAAGTTGTCGCAATTCAGTCTATGACTGCTACGAACAATTTTAATAAACCATTAATTATTATTATTATTACTATTTAGGAATATTTATGAATTTTGGACACATGCCAATCAAATACCCACAATCTAACACCAAGCATTTTAGCTCCATTTAGTGGAGCTTCTAATAGAAATATTGAGTGTCCTTTATGAGTGTGTGTTTCTGTGTATGTGTACATGTGCATGAGTCTGTCTGTCTATCTGTCTGTCTGTCTGAATGTGTACATGCGTACATATATGTATATACATACATATGTACACATGTACATAGAAATGCATATATGTATATACTTCAGTAAAATCTCAGAACTATACTGGCTGGAATGATGTGAAATTTTTGCCCATTGATTCAATGAGACCAATATACTTGAAGTATCTGATTAGTTTTTAGATCAATCCTGTGCATGTATATGTAATTAGCAACATTTGCATAATTAATCATATTTACCAATAAGTAATATCATCAAAGGTTGCCCAAATTTCATCAACCTTGCTTTATATATGACGTACACCATTACACGTATTGTGTTTTGTAAACATGAGTGTCACCTGCATGTCATGACCTATTTGGATATCTAATGTCATCATACCAATTAATCATTATAAGTAACTATACCTGGTACAGCAGTGTGTCTAACATACTGGCTGTGAACACATTACCAGCAGCAAAGGGTAATCTAAACATGTATGATAAATTGGCTCCTTTTTCCTTCTCTCGCTGAAATAAAAAAGACAAAATGAGACATTAGCAGATTATATAATAAGACACTGTGAACCCCACGACATGTGAGTGCAAGTTTTGCATATTCGGGGTATTTGCACGAGTGCTTGCAGTGTTCTCTGCGCTCATAAATTCATGAGTGTAGCAACCATGACAGTGCAGCAGAAAACCCTGCAAGCACTAGCAAATACCCTTGAGTACCTACACTGGCACTCGCACGGTTTGTGTTATTATTACATATGTTTATCCAAAACAAACAAACTTCTGTAGAAATTACATCATGCCATCACACGCTTTTGTGTAGAATGAAAAATCATGTCCTCATTTGCATATCATTTGCATTCAGGTATGCACAAATGTCTTCGGTATTACACAGCAGTGCAAATGCCGCTAGTATGTGCATACACCAGTAATCTCTGGTACATATGTAATAATATCTTTCACTAGGTGCATAGCTTGGATGCACTCTACACATTATTCAACACTTTGCCTGCATTTAATTAATACTGAATGAACCTTTAAAATATGCAATTTTCAAGTAAATAGCACTGAGAAATGAAAAAGCAAGCTAAAGATAGTCAAGATGGTGGCCATAGACAGGTAGAATCCACTAAACTGTAGCATTGACAATGGATGCATGACAGGAGTATATAATAACTTAGGATATCATATATGATAATGAATGCAAATGGATTCTGTGTTCACATCTTACAGATTAATGAAAGTGTGTACTTGCAGAGTCAGAAAAATTTGGAATCAAATTCCAAACTTTTGCTGACATCTTGCAAGGGTGTACCAGCCATATCACTCAAACATTCTGATGTCTCAATTGAACTTCCTGAAGCATCATCAGATTATATAATTGCACCATGATGACCCTAACCATTTATGCATGTTTACACATGGACATCAAGTCAGTGTACAGTTATATAATCGCCAATAACTACGAAAAAGGTAATTCAGTTGATTCATACTGTTTACATACAGACATCAAGTTAGTGTACACAGTACCATCAATGACTAGTAGAGTTAATTCAGTTGATTCATACTGTTTACACATGGACATCATGCCAGTGTACATGGCATCATTAATTATTAGCAGACAGAAACTTCAGTTTCTAGTATGAATTTAATGTCTTTCCTTCAATGGGTAAAACTTGATGAAAAAATAGTGAAAACTTACAGCTATCAAAGCTTTCATGGGGAACTTCACTCCAGGAAATGACGGTATTTTCATTAGCTATGGAGGGAGTGACATTTCATGATTTCACATTTCAGAAATTTTGCCCGATTGCCAAGAAACACCAAACGAAAACCATTTTTCACCTCTGTTGTTCTTTCAGTTGCACCACTGCATGATGGGTCTTAGCAGATATGAATATGCAGTAGATGAACAATGCATATTCATGACTATTTCTCTGAAGGAAATAAGCACTTAGGAGTCACGAATATACTAGTATACTGTGTAGACCCATGTTGCAACGGTGCATCAGTGAAAGAAAATTAGAGGTGAAAAAGACTGTCTGTCTTTGGTGTTTATTGGCAATCAAGCAAAATTCATGTGATGTCCATGAAATCAGGAAATGACTCTCCAGAACCTAATAGTTTAGAAAAATACCTTTATTTCTGGGACTGACATTCCCCTTTTAATATAGATATGGAGTAGAAATAAAACAAAATCTTAAAGCAAGAAATTCATTTAAAAATATGCAATAGTTATCAACTTTTTTAAACCTGGAAATCACCACAAGCCAAACAACAGATGAGGATGGATAGGGAGATTATAGCATATAAATGATAAGACAGTGACTGTTTATAGCAACCATGGCATGGAAATTTGTCTAACCTCAAATGCTGTTAATACTACACCAGTAGGCTTACGAAGTGAAAGGGAAAGGGCAACAAAATAATGATAAGAAACACAATGCAGGACTGGTTTAAAACAACACTATTAAACACTAAATTCAGACAACAGACAGAAGCTCTCTAACATTATGGTCAGAAAAATTTCAATTTTTGAGGGTTTTTTTCAGTTCAACTTCCATCCTATGAAATAAGTTGAATAAAATTAATTATGGTTATTACAAAATTAAGTCTAGAAACAGTTCCTGGGAAAATGTTTGTAAAGAAAAGGGACTGTCGTTCAGCAAAACACACTTTGCAAGCATTGGAAATGATACTTCCACCTATTCAGACATTCGTTAACCTTAATTATTCATTACATTAATGACACATCAGGGTTTAGGATGACAACACGATTTGTTTGTCTGACATCAAGGTCATTTGTCTTGACATTTCTGGTAAAACTTGGTAGATTCAATCACTCAGTGCCTTTTGGTTACCACAAATTTCATTCACATCCTTGTTTTAATCAACATGTGAAAAGGAGGAGAAACCAATCTCATATGCGATGTTCATGAGAGCCTAATAAATTACAAGTTGGCAATGATGAAAAGAACGTTTGGTGAATATACAACTTTAGGTACTTACCTTCTGTTTCTGTGCAAGTTTTAGTGCATAGTAGTCCTTCGCCCTAAACTGCATGAATCTCATGTTGGAGGGATGTGTCAACTCTGTGATGATATTAGTACTGGGGAACAGTCTGGAATCAAAATCAAAACTGGGGTTTATGCACTTTCCATTGACAGTATTGCAACATGATGTTTTTGATATTTCTGTCAGTTCTTATATTAGTCTGAAAAGCCATTAATCCAAATGTCTACACAAATTTTACAATTTTAAGCTGTGTAGCAGGAATGAAACACAATGCTTCAACTTTTCTGATATATGTTGTGAAGAAGAATACTTTCAAATCTGCTTGTGCAAAATTACTACAATAACATATGGTTTGTTGTAACATTCTTAGCACTTTATATTGATTAAATCTGGACAAGAATTTACTTGAAAATTGTTTTAACAGTAACTGCTTGGCAGACATTGGCTATAGCAAAGATGTCTATACCGCTGCATGCATGCATTTGTAAAATTCTGAACACAGTTTGTCACGACATTCTTGGACAATCTTACTTGAACATTGTTTGGACAGCAACTGCTTGGCATGCATCGGCCATGTAATCTTCTTCAGCTAATTTACTACTCTCTTTGTCGACAACTACAACTGTGTCAGCCTGCAGGATTCCAGCCCGCAATAACTCATCCAAACTATCAAATATAAGAAGTATGAGATGGCAGTGACAACAGATACGAAAGTGAAAATGTCATAATAGATTCTAATGATGATAGGGTACTTATCTTGTATACGTAACTAATGGATAGTTATATTGACATTGTGATAGCATATCTTGTGTCATGTCTACAAAACCGCTACAAAAATTTATTACTTAGCGTAATGGGAAAAGTCTTTTTCTACACCAGTAATTCTCATCTGACAAAACACATGATATGACTTCATGACTGATAATTCTAGGACTTATATACAATTTTGGTATTAAATGAAGATAAAAATAGATACTTGCATATCTCTGGGCATACATTGCATATACTGATGACATTTTGATATTTTATATGATTGTGAAGATGTCTAATCTTGGAACAGATCTTTTGATAGGGAACTGCACAGCACGTAATAAAGGTATTGTTGTAAAACTTTGGGTTCTGGAGAGTCATGAGGTATATCACTTACATTACGTAGGATCGATTGCTGGGAGAAACAGAGACAAACTGTCTCATACAAGGAGCATGCAATGCCCCATGGGAGTCAGTCGTCATGCAGGTGTAATAGATTATTTAATTATGTTCATGATTTATTTGAAGGCACTCATCACTTACAAGACAAATGTTTCTATTTTGAGGAAATGTCTACGTCACAAATTAATAACTTGAAAAGTGAAAGTATATAATATATAATAACTATTATAATAATTAACAATTTAATTTATACCTTTCTACTGAGCCTATCATGTAATAAACTAATGGAAAAGCTGCTATGCACTCCAAAAACGATGTATCCGGCCTGAAAGAATATATAAATATCATTATGAAAACATGAAATGTTTACATGTTAATGATTGAAAACCTATCATGTTAATGCATGGAACTTTTTCATCCTTATTATTCATTATCTGTACATACAAAAGACTCATTAGTTTATACATTTTAGGATTCCCTTCCAAGAAATATTTTTACTCTATGAGCAGAAATTTTCAATAAATTCATAATATGATTGACATTTCCATTTCCATTTCCAAGAAGAGTAGCTAATAAATAATTGTTACATAGGTAGTATTAAAAATATTTCTGTAATTTATTTTATATTCGTCAATTTTTGACACTGTCAGACAAAAATGGACTTTTTCAGATTGTTACTCTATTTTAGTCTACCAAGGTGGGTTTATATTCAGTCTGGGAAAATAACAGGATCAAAAGATAGAATTTCACATAAACCATAAATTCAGTTTTTTAGCTCTACAAGAAGGACTGTAATGCTAGAACATAAATAGGGGAAAGATTATCAAGTTGGAGAATTTGGACCTTTCTCAAAAATCAAGGTTTTTTTGGTCACATCATATTGTAAAAAGTAATCAGAAATACTGCTTAAACAGGGAGTGTCTACCAGAAGACTGTACATAACATATACATTTTATGATCGACACTGGTCATTTGGCAAGTTGAGATTTTGTTTTACTTGCAAGACAACAACTTGTTACTGTTGAATACAGCAAGATTATGAATGAAGAAAGAGTTCTGTTTACATCCCCATCCGAGTCAGCTTTTGGAACTTACCTCCTATAACAATCATGCTGTGTTCAGCAGTAAAGTTTTGTTATCTATCAAGTAAAACAACACTCTAAACTTGCAAAATGGTCAACTTTGACCATAAATGTGTATGCTACACAGCTAATGGTGGTATACATGCATATAGTCTTCTGGCAAATGCTGCCTGTTTTAATGACTGTTCTTCAAAAGCTCTGCTTACCTCCTTTCAGCCATGATAACGATAGGTTTTAATGTATGTTTTGGTCTCCAATGAGCTCGTAGTGGAACTACAAAATTGTATAAACCTGGTGCCATGGATTCTACTACTACAATAATACAATTGTTTGGCCAATTGTAATCTCTGGCACATCGGTTACTGGAGTGTGAACATGGCTGCAAAATACAACATTGAAATCAAGTATGTCATTTAAGTTACTTTCAGATCAATGTAAGTTCAAATTCAATCTGAGTGATGTATGTGTGTTCAGTGTCATAACAAGTAATTTTCACTGTCATTACAACATGTATTTAGAGGAGACACAATGGCCATTTTTCGGTCATCCACTTGTAAATCTGTATATCGATGACTGCTCCAAAACCCATTCCTTTTTAGACTGGTTTACGTCCTTATGTAAATTTGAAACACATTTTGTGTTTTGGTTTTATACCCAGTTGTATAATGGGTACCTTGTAGGAGAGATATTGTTTTGTGTATGGTGTAATATTGTGCACTTAGTGGCAGTATGGGTTGTATGATTTAGCCACTTAAGGTGGTGGTTTCTGGCAACTCTATAATAAAAAATAGTGCCAATGGTGTTGTAGCACAACTGTACACACAGACAGACAGACAGATAGACAGACACTATTCCATGCCTATAGCACTACTAAACCTAAAAGTTCAGTTGTGCTAAAAAGAGTATTAGTCTTAATATACATCTATATAACAGCTGTGCCACAGAAAGGTAATAATTTCATAGCACTTTTAGGATATAGTGAGACATAAAAGAAAACTGTAATATGGGGCAATATTATCATCATTACACTGCTGCAAAACTAAAAGTTGACTTTTTAGATTATTATCACAGATATTCTCACCTGATCCAGTTCAAGACAGCATAGTTTTCTGTCTTTTGAAAGAATATGTGAGAACATGGGTGTATAACCAATGTAGGGAGCCGTCGGTGGGTAGCCTTTTGCCCAGCTGTAAGAAGGAATATGAAGTATCATTTTAATACAACACATAACAAATAAATTTATCTTATGAAATGATACAAATATATCATATATGTCACACCTGAAATGATCATATTATACACATATTGCCTGCCTATGAGGGCAGTATTTGATGTCTGTCACCTCAAGAGCCATTTAATATACACAACAGCATGATAATATGACGTATATCGTACTTTAATATGGCAAATTAAATGCAAAGCAATAAGTATTTTCTACACATCATATGCTAAGGCACATATTCTTTCCAACAAATTTCCAAAGACTTCTGTGCTACTATTGCCCTCGGGAAAATAAAACACAAATACATGTAGTGCATGCTGTATGCAAATTGTGGTTACTAAGGGTCTAGATCATGTGACATGATCTAAGCCAATCACTGAAGGCTATATAAAAACCATGTGTTATAATAATGTATATTGCTCCTACATGTATAACAGATAGACAATACATTAGTGTTCATGGTTCGTGATAACAATGATATGTTAGAATGATAGGCAGAGTAAATTAGACACACAGTATTATGTTGAAAAAATATTTTGTTCTTAAGTTTGTTTCAATTCATAATACTCACTCTTGTTCATTTTGTGTATCCCATACTTTGATGTCCTCTATATCAGCGTCACCTTCTGTTACTACCTTTTCTGCACGGAATGTTATCCCATCTATGGTTTCCTCATCTTCCGGATCAGAAGACATCATTTCTAAGACGGGCAGGATGCTTGGTCGTCTCCTGGCAGGAATAGCTCCTTCTTCCCCAGCCGGTGGAGATAGTAAATTTCGACCACTACTTGTGGAAGGCATGGCAACTAAAGCTTCCCTGGCAGGATCAGGAGTGTTAGTTCTTCTATCTTGTAACTCAATTGCCATTGAACCTTGCATAAAAAAAACGAAACATCTGAATTTCAAGGCTCCATGTGACAAACTATTCAGACATATAGCGTGTACAAAATTAAACACCAACACCACACCCAAACAGAAACCTAAAGGTGACAATGCAAAACCACTCCAACCAAATGGATGTGATAATATTCATTAAATTGATTCTTCTCACTATTCTCTGCCTTAGCCAGTATCCAATTACAGTTTTCCTCACTCTCTTTGCCGTTCTCTTCTGGAATGGATGATAATCTTGGCCTGGATTCTTGACTCGGAACATTTGGTTGAGGAAGTGAGTACATATTTTTGTTCTCTCCTGTTGATAGAAGAAATTGCCACACTCCGACAATCAGAGACAGTTTACTTTCAAATCTTACACATGACAAATCATATGGTTAGTAGGAAATTATTGACATGAATGTACAACTGCAAGAAATTTACAGTTTGTACATTCATGTAATTTATACTCATGTGGGAGGGGGGGGGGGGGTTTAGAGAAATTTATTTTCAGTTTTGATTTTAAGCAAGGCAGATACCCTTTTATTTATGGACTTTGGTATTCTGAAATCTTTACATGTGTAAAACATGTCAAAAAAGGTGTATTCAATTTTCATCGACTATAATTAAGAGAATTTGCCTGAAAAAAAAGGAAAAAAGAATAATGCCCCAAAACTTCACATGCTCATGGAAACCAAAATGTGTAGCGCGAGTAAAAAACTATGGCATTTATAATCATGATATATGATATAAAAATCAAATCTATGTGACAGCCATAGTGCTTTGTGGACATGATGAAAAAGTGTATTAAAAAGAAAAAATATTTATAAATGTAGATTTGAAACCAGGATGTCAGAAAGGATTTAATTTGGTATTTTATACATACTGTTATGCTAAAGAGTTAAAGGCCTGGGTTTCAATCCCTAAGTTCTCATATTTATTAGTGTTATAGCTATAAAGATTACTGTAACATTGGATCATTCTCGTCAATTCGATACTATGGTCTATCACAACAGATGAATTTCCATTTGATGAAATCATGTTTGTTTCATTGTTATTTTAAATCATTGTAAAGAAAATTGCATTTGGCTATCAACAGCTTGAAGGAAATGATAGATTATGTCAAAATCCATGTCTAAGGCTTTTCACTTTGCAGAATGAAATTTTAATAATATCGCCTACCTATAGCTATACATCCTACGATGGGTACTAGATTTTGGGAAATAATTCACCAATACTTACATCAGATTATTTTTTCAGGTAGTAAGAAAAACAGCTGGCCAAAAAATATGTTCTTTATAGCGTAATTTTACATTTTATATAAAGTTCAAACTAACTTACTGATATGTGAGTGTTTTTTTTTCTTTAGATGAATCTGCTGTCAAGCAAGGAGGGATGATTGTATAGAAAAGCCACTTTCCATCAAAATGATACAGCAATAGTTAACAGAAAGTCTGAGTAATTTCCATATATAGTTTCCATAGTGATTTGCATTGTCACCCGATGGTTTCAAGTCAAGATCAAACACATGCATACCAAACCAAGATAGCAAAAAGAACAATCAATGACAGCGATAAATAACGGCATCAAGTTAAAAAAGATGAAATACCATGAAAATCATAACTGAATATAAAATTTGAAAAAAAAATGATAAAAATTGATAATAGAACAGTATAAAAACAACAGGGTGTGACAAAGGAACATTGCTGATCAAAGGGAACAAGAATTTTCCAAATAATATGGAAAATATTTTCTTTAACATTACATAGAGAGATTAATGAATGTAATGACTTAAAGAAACTTACAACGCAAACTTCATAAGTTTCTTAATTTTAATACTTTATGAACTTGTTTTGAACAGCTGACAAGTTGATTTTGTGAGTCATATTTATCAATAAATACAATGAGATTAATTGTACAATACAAAAGCTGCTGTAAAGTACAATTCTCATACCTGAAATAGTATTTTACCAGCTAGATGATTCATAAAAATAACAGTTTGATTTCTTGGTTGACGCAACGATTTCTACTTAAATGCACTACACATGCATAACTATAGGTGATTATGAGAATAAGTCAACCTTTTTGTTCTATTTTGACCTTCTCGCAAAGATAAAATGCTATTACAGGTATCGAGAATTTCGGCAAATTTCTAACTAGTACTGTAACACCAAGTGCATGCAACGTGTTCACAATAGAGGTATTGAAGATGAACAATTATATGACATCTAGAAGTAGAAAGATACAAAAAGTGAGAAAAAAAGAAGGTCAACTGCAATAGAAGTGCAATATTGTTAAGCAAGAGATTCAAGTGAGCAGATAGTTTGGTGACAGAGGCGCTAGATAACAGAAAGCAAGAGTAGGAATTAGAAAAAAAACTGTGACACACACTGAAAGATGACAGAAGAGAAGAGAAAAAGAATGTGTGATCAGAGTTTGTCCCTTATACAGTGTTTTTGCTAAGGTTGGGGAACCCCAACAAAAAGGGAGAAAGGGGTAAAGATCGCACTGTTTCCCCATAGAGTCTATGGTAATTTTGTTTGTTAAAATGACATGGGAACCCCGGTACATCATTTTACCTACTTACCGCCCTTAGCAAAAACACTGTTATAGCTACAAATGTACTTATTTCATGCATTTTCAAACCTAATTCATCTTTACTAGAACTTTCATTATATGAAAACTTGTATGGCTTAATGCTATCTAATACTTCGTTGTCATTCACTGACAAGATCACCTTGTACAAGAATTTTCAATGAATCAGGAACTAATATGTTTTATTTTATGTTTCTGACAGAGATTATTAACCCAGATAAGGTTTCCATGTTGGTAACTCGGCTATTTAGGCTTGTGAGGAAGTTAAACTTAATTCGTATAAAGATTAAGGAAGACCAATAGCCATTTTATATTCTCTAAAACATGTATGTCAGAATTTTGCAAGTAAAGCCATACAAGTTGTCATTTCAACTGCACATTCAGTCCACACTATTGTAACTTAAATAATCAAACATTCTCATATGCTAATACTAGCATATACTTGCTATTCAACCCATGCAAAATAGCATTTGATATCATGTAAACAAGTGACCTGAAAACTGAGTATTTGTATAAGATGATGGACGGTATTGAACTATTGTCATTTGTACATTTTCAGCTTGAATTTGTGGTTTGCATGGTTTTTTCATCTCCTGAGATGATCGTACAGGGATTGTAATCACCATAAATATTGTATTCATATACCTTCTCTATCAAATAGGAACTTTTCAGTTGGTTGTTTGTATTTTGTTTGGTATGAAATCAACACACATTTGTAGGATCTATGTATAAACCTATGAATGTTTGAGTCTGAGATATTTTCTGTTTATTCATCCCTTTTTACTGATCATTTTTGTTTTTTATTATTTGACTGCTAGACATTTCAAAATATATAAATTTGATAGTTATAGCGGAATGGCATTAAGTGATACTGGATAATTTCAATGTCATATATTTGTTAACTTTAAGTTTTGGTACTAAAATTCATACTTTCCATTATACAACGAATGTTGTAATTAGGTGATGAAACTATGATCATGTGCCAAAAAACTATTTTGTGAGAAAATGTGTTAATTGCTCTATAAATCCTTCAGCCCATTTTTCTCTGAATGAAAAAACCAAAGCAACCCATGCTGAAAAAATCTCCTGTCAATCTGTGCAGTTGATGTAGAGAAATATATTCATCTATTGATGTGAAAATGTAGATGGCCAATCACAGAGAGTGAGTAGTGCAAACCATCAGAGAGAACAAGTTACCTTGACCTTGGGTTTGATGAGATACTAGTAGATCAGTACGGCTATCTGTTGGAACCCCATGCTGTCTAGTTGCCCCATGGTGGTAATATTCAATGGCTAGAGTGCCTGATTTTGAGGTGCAAGCAAAACAGATACATTTACAGGAAAGAGATTCAATTTCTAGACAGTCATCAGGTCAAAGTTCAAGTGTGATGAGTTTTTAGTTGTCTGAGTATCAAGCAAAACTACATTAACAGGACAAGATGGTAGAATTTCACTTTCTGGTTAATATTTGACATGGCAGGTCAAAATTTAGGCGTGCAGTATTAAGATCCATGCTTATAATGAGAGACATACCATTTACCATGAGGAATATTACAATCTGAGGAGGAATTCCTGGATTTAGATGTTGATGTTGACATGGTTCCACATGCAAAGAGTGCTTGACTTGTAATCTAACTCTAATCTATCTAGACATGCCAACTAAATTCAAATTGGCGGCCATTTTGTTTTTTCTAGTGTTATTCACCTCTACTACCTTCTTATATTACCTTAGAATGTAATTGTAAACTGCATTTTTACAAATGAAATTACACAAAATTTTGTAATCATTAAAGGACACAACATATCTCGCAATGGTCCCAAAACTTATTACATAATCACAAAAGGAATATTTATGCGTAATTAGCACAAATATGTAACAATATTCAAAATATTTTTAATATGAATATTCATGAATGCAAAGAGGACAGTACCACATAACTGTGATATTCCTATAAAACTTGGGTGATACAAAGGCTGGATTTGACCAATAACATTAACATGTACAAGGTACCATTTAAATAGAAACACTGGAGGAAAAGTAACAATTACCACAAACATAAGATCCTTTTTATACACAAAATACAAAATTACGTGTTCAACATCATCTTTACCCTTTTTGAGAGAAAAGGTAGTCTAAGAGTTTTGTTTGTGTATATATTTTCAAATATTTTTGGACCCAAAATTACTGAGTTGGCTGTTCCAGTAAATATGCAAGAATCAATTAATAATCATTGAAAATAATCGCTCAGAGATGTCTAGTTAATATGTTCTTTGTCTCAATCTGCAAAAATAGAATAAGTTAGAAATCCACATATATATCACAAAAACAGCACACGATAAAATGAACATGAATTTCAACAAATAAACAAACACAATTGAGTTAATATTGTACAAGTAAACAATCACACATTTTGCCCAAACACACACAATCTGATTAATTCACATGTAAATGAACATATACAAACATGTTATTTTATGCAAATATACGCACACATACCACTTCACAACATTTCATAGTATGTTCTTCACAAACATTTACCAACTTACCCACACTGGCTATGATACTATGTATTTTAGAAGTGCTGGGTTCATTGTTCAAGGATGATTTGCTATCTTTTCTCTTATATTCCCTTTCTTTTTCTTGATCCGGGTCAGCAAATATGAATGCCGAGTTTTCCTCTTTTGTAATGTTGAAGTAATAGCATGTGTCTGAAGGCCGCATGATATGTTTTGGTCCAGGGTTTAGTTGTATTTCAGCATCCTCTTCATCTTTCATGACACCAACTAACGCAACACCGAACCTGCAAAAATATTTTTATTTTTTTTTAATACACCATATCCAGGGTGCCCATCTTTTCAGCCTTTTTATAAAATGCTGTCACAAGAAGGTGCCCCAAATGAGGAAGACTGAGAATTTCATCACATAGCAATACAAGAAGCAATCAATTCAACTCCTTGAGTGTCTGACAGTTTTTTGACTGGCTGAAAATGTCACTAATATTCTCTGTGGAACACTGTGAAATGGAGAATTTTCAAAGCAGGCTATTGCGCTGTAGTACTCATCTACTTCAAGTCTATAAGTTGGACCTGAACAACACATGTCTAGTGGCCTAACTATTCCAAATCATTACAGTCTATACTACTTTCTCTGTTAACAGCATATTACCTTGAGTTATAAACCTCTTGCTAATCTGGCTGTACTTGGTCAAAACAAACAATATCTAATACCCAAACATACAGTGCCACACTTCCAACTGTAATGTAATAATTTCTATGAACTTAACATATGTATAGCCACATTCATAACTGGTGAATTAGAATTAACTTTGGATAGTCACGCATTCACAGCATATAAAAGAGATACAGTATCTATTAAGATACAAAGTCAGGGACTAGGATTTTATTTGGAAATCATGTTATATGTGGACAATTTTGACCTTTAATTAAAAATTTTGCACTCTATCAAAATATGACTGAGTTCTTAACATTGCTTGTAGAAAGATTGATTTTGCGGTACTTGTACATTGTACATGTACAAGATTCTATTTTATGTAACTTTCAGTAATTACTAGCTATGTAGCTTGACTATTGAGATGTTATTCCCCAATATATTTCTTTGCTCAGCCAAGGAAAATACGAGTACCTGAAGGAGCTTTGTCACTATCGGTCACCTATAGTGGCAAACCTTCAGATCACGAGCATTTTCCGGCTGGATGAAAACAAATATTTGGGGAATACTATCATTATATCACCTCAAGCATAATAAAAACTCTGGAAAATAATGGATTTGGAACATCTTGCCTCATCATGCTCATATTTTGAGCACTGCAGAACCAGTGATGTAGACATGGGTTGTCATGTCGTACATGCAGAACGACCAGGGTATATACTCCATATTTTCTGTTTAAAAAAGAACTTGGCTTGTGCATTGAATATATAATCTATACAACTTTGGTTATTTGCAATTTCTACTTACTTTTTATGTGCATGAAAGGAGGCATATGTAAAACTTTTATTTTCAAATTCTCCAAAGAATTTACTATCACCAAGTATTATGTGATAGACCTCACTGCCTGAAGATCGTCCATACATACGCATCCACTGGGAGTCAGAGTCACTGCCCTCACTGCAAAAAGGAGAATAGTCGTGACTGAGTAATATGTTCTATGTATAAATCATGGCGACCTTAGATGAAACATTTAACATTAACAAAAAACTAACAAAGATAGTAGGTGGTGCCTGACAATGCTCATGAGACATAAGCAAAAAATTTGGTATTCATTTTCAAAAATTTGTTAACTCGGTGAGTTGAAGCTTCTGTGATAATAGTCATGATGTTGTTAATTTAACAGTCAAATTATCAACTTTACTATTGAACATATCAAACTTTACTCAATATTTCCCTTCACCTTCTCAAATCTGAAACTGTTTTAAAAGATAAAATAACCATAACTAAAATAAAAATAAATGATTAAATAAAACAACTCGCTGTCCTCAAAGCAAAATAAGAAACGTTGCTGTGTCTGGGATTACTTACTGTCCTCTCAGCGTATGTATAAGCAAAGTAACAAATGTTGATGTGCCTGGAGTTAAACAATTATTGGCAAGTAGGGCATACTTGAATTCGTCTTCACATACCACATGGTCTGTCAAAGCAGAAGAAATATTGAATTAGTTTAAAAGCTGACAAAAAATTACTATCTGGGAATTAAAGCAAGTTTTCACTAAGCTATAAAAAACAGACACAAATTAAAATGATTGTCATTGCATGTTGTAGATTATGTGAACACAAGTGCATGATAGCAGTGCCTTGGTTTTGTAGCACCCTGTACTCAAGATAGTGTAAACACGTAAACACTGTAATCTGTCCTAGAGGTTCTCTATTTGAAGTATGTCATGTGCGTACATCATATAATAAGGAGTTGCCTCTCTGCAAACTGAGACTATGAATTGAAGAGTTCTTCTTCTTGATTTTGATATTACCTAGTCTAGCTGCTAGACCTCGGGCTTTTTTCTGATAGATATGTGGGTGGAACAGCTATATCTAGCTATAGCTCTAATAGCTATCATCCTCACTAACAACCTTCGGTTGCCTTTACAGTGAACAGAATAGCCCGAGGGGTCTTGCAGCAAGAGTAGATATTACCATAGAACTGTGCCTCAGAAATGTGTTAAACTCCTCCTGTTATCTAAATTGTCAAAAAGAACTGTAACCCATTCTCAGTTAGAATCAGGAAAAACAAATATGGGTTCTCATGCAAATGTTTAAACAGAACAAAATGATATTAAAAATAACCTATTTTAGAATCCAATATGGCTGAGGAATACATTGTAAATTCTACTGGGATATACAAGACTATCAGTTTCCTTAAAACAAGATGATGAACTCCAAAAATTTTCTTTAATATTATCATAATTAGGAATAGGTACTCTTCATATCATACCAAAGTCTTGAGAGATTTGACTATTTTTAAATGAGATTTCTTTAACGTTAAATGAAGACGCCAGACATTACCTGCAAATTTGACATGGAATTGACTTTCTGGTCTCAAAATCTGTACGAATAATTTGACTGCCGGTGCAAAATCTTTCACAGCCCACGTTCTCAAAATAGTTTGTTGATCCTGTAAAATGCACACAAGATAACATAGACCTAGGGTCAATCTATTACTTGTACTCCAAAAAAAGGGTAAATGTCGACAGAATATGATGTGTATGGATCAGAATAAGATGACAGATGTTGATGGCAATGGACGTATGAATCCTGAACTAGCCCCAGAGACTTTTTAAATTCTTTGCATGGGACTGGTGTATAGCACTGTCTATGTATAATGAACAGTATGTCTGTCCATACAAATCACATTTAATACCTGAAAACAATGATTTAGTATTTATTTGTGATATATTTTCATTAATATTTCTATATTTCATTTTGTGATTTTTAATCATTCCTAGATGGGACTTGCTCTATTTTGAATTAAATATAATTACACAAATTATATCAGCATATATATTAAAACTGGATTTAATTAAGTATAATTATCAAGAATAAAGTGACCCTTTTTGAAGACTTGCATGTAACATTCGTCAGAATCTCTCAAACATCTTCAACATAATGACCATATGGCTAAGCGCCATTATGCCGGCGACATCCAGGACACTTGGACAAAATTTAAATGTTCTGTCTTACAACCAGACTCCAAAAAGGTAATTTTATTCTATACATTTTGTATATACTGGAGGGTCTAACCCTATTCCTACTCCATTTGAATATTATAAACCATAGCTTTAATAACAAATGTGTAGTATATTTTGTACAGCCAGTCCTCTCTTCTCCATTCTTGCCTATTAACTGTGACTAGTTGAGGCACTCATTAATTAATATAAAACCAGTAAATTAATCAAATTATTGATATTTCCTGATGAATTATACATGTAATTAGCAGATTGTTATTTCTATTACTTTAATTCACTATTATCATCCACACATCGCTTTGCAGTTGGTTAGTTAAATGTATCTCTGCAACTTAACCATATGTTACATTCATATTTAACCATTTGACATTACATTACACTCTGTAGGTACTGGTTGTACTGGGGTGTATCTGAATTTGAGCCTCTATTTTAGGTCTTACCATTGTTCCTTCACTTGAAATAGATGTACAGAGTTAATAGGATCTTCAGTATATGCAGTAGTTATCTTTTCAAACTTATAAAACTAGTCTATCATATTATTGTAAGTGTTATAGGATCAGCCAGCAGATATAAAGGAAAGACAGATACTTTTAGTTGTATTAATATCAACTCATCAAACTGCTATCAGCTGTGGTAGGGTATGTGGTGTGGGGGGGGGGGGGGTAAGTATTACATTTAAGCTAATTCAAATCATGTATAGGAGAATTATACTTTCTTTCTCTCATGAACACTATACATATCTATACATTTAACTTTACTATAAATCCAAAGAGAAATTCTGTAAAACGGCTATCATTGCCACAATGCACGCTGGATAAAACTGGACTACACATTGAAATCTTCATAATTGATAGGGTCAAAATGAACAACGAACTGCACTGACGATGAGGTGAAATTAAATTATAACCACAATAACTATCAGCAATCCCAAAGTTTATTTATTACAAGATTATACTTATTTATTAGTCTCTGGAGCTAAGAGAATGAAAATGTCATTATGAGCTTTTAGACAGATTAGTAGAAGTGTCAGAGTTTCATGTAAGATGGTGGGAGCTGAAAAGATATACAGGTGTTTAGAAGGCAACAGACAGTGTTAGATCAGTTAGTTGAGTTGATCTTCAACTAGAATATAATTGTTATGATTTTACATGACAGAAAACAAAATTACCAACCAAGAGTATTTACGCTAGTTTTATGTACGAATCTGAAGATGCAATATAGATGAGACTGGCATTATTTCTGGTTTTATGACGACTGCATATTTTTGTCAACATGTACATCATAAAACATTGAATTGATGAAGATTCATTCAGCAATGGAATAGTATGCAACTGACAAGGACACAAGTGTTCACTACACTTGAAAGAATGAAATATTTAGCATTTCCAATATTTTCTCAAACAAGATAATTTGTATGATTTTTAAATCAAAATTTTGCCACTCAATCATATTTCAAAGTACATGTATATTATTTAAAGTGGAAGATATCTTGAGTCACCAAGAATACCATCTCATCTGTATTACTCTTCATGTGTTTAATGTTATTGAGTATTAGTACACATTTAATCTAAACCTTTATTTCTAGAAGCGAAAGAAGCAGACACAACTATTGCGCCCAAGTTGCCTGAAAGATGACTTAATAGAAGGAGAAGCTTTGTAAAAGTGTTTACAGTGAGTATTTGTTGGGTTTAGCATATTAGTTTTGTAAGTGGTTAGTTATCAGGTGAATTTTTCTATGTTTGAGGTGTCAAAAAATGGCTCTCTATACTTAGACAGAATGGAAAAGTGTTGGCAAAATTTGTATGTTAATGTTCAGCCAAACAATAAAAACAAAGAAATAATAAAAAATATAAAGTAAACAATTGATAAAATAAAAGGCAAATACATCATTCCTTTCAAATTAATCTCAACACAAGCCAGTATCTTCAAAAGGCAAATGGTGACAGACCCTGTTATCATATGCTTTGTTCTTTAATAACTGATGACATATATGGGATTGCTAATTCAATATCTTGATTTGGGATGGCCTTCAAACAACTTGGGCAGGAAGAAGGTAGGAAGAATGCAACTGAACAGTTTGAAAGACTTAAGTTGTGCCAAGCATTGGACCCTCATGGAAGTGATATTTTTTATAAAGTTCTCCACCTAATGACGTTTTAATTTAAAAACATTTGTTTCAGTTGGCAAATTCTTATGCCAGTGAACTGCTGCATGCAGATTTGGGATTAGATACCAAGATTTCATATTATTTTCCTGCCTATTTAGCAAATTTAACATTTTTACTCCAGAATATGTTTAATTGGTGATAATTTGTTTTCACTGCATAATACACATCAAAATTAGAGTTCATAGGGAATCTCTCAATTTTAATGAACTTTGTGATAATTTTAGGACTATCATTTAATATATAAACAAATCATGATTTTATTATGATGAGTGTGGATTTTGACTGTTGTCACAAAGAAAATCATAATTCTAGCACTATTTGCTAATGTCAACATTTCCAAAATTGTATGAAATCATGAAGAAAAAAACAAAATTAGGAACACATGAATATCAATTTAAGCATAAGAAAGCCTCAAGCTTGTCAGAACCTAAGTCTCTCAGTTTACAACTTCAATTTGCTTGGTCCATTCTTGTGTTTGTAATTCCATATGTTATAATGATTACCATAAGACAGTGAATGTTTTGCTATCTATAATCTTCCCGCCCAGACTATATCTACCGCGAATTCACTTCATACAAAGAGATGATGTCCTTGGATCCACAGTTGAAATCTCAAAGAAATCTTGTCAGAATTGTATACTTGCACAAGGGAAACAAATTCAACACCCCAATATGACTTTGTAATTTACTGTGTTTTATTGTCAATGGAGTTCTTTATAAAAAGAATACCAAAAATGACCAGCATTATTGAAATCCATTGGAGTACGTGTACTACATTTCCATACATTGCATGACAGGGATGAACTACACACCGTACCATGGATAGCACATAACAACTAGCAAGCAGGTATCGCAACGATATGAATATCAGAAAGGTTGAAGACAACTTCATGCAGTATCTGACACAGAGAGACAAAAAACCACCAAACCTAAAAGGTCTGTGGGACCACCACTGTTCAACAAACCACACATATGAATACAAACTGTCCATTCAAACTTAATTGTACACAAAACTGTTCTGAACTCAATTTGCCATTAAAAAAAATTATAAAGTTTACAATTTGACAGAAAGTATAGCTTGGCATTTAGTACAATTGTATTTTTTTTAAATGACAAAATTATTCCACTTTGAATTTGGTTTGGAATCTGTAATTCCTTCTGAGAGAAATGAGGTTGAAAAATAATATATAAATATTATTTTAAAATGATGTGGGTGACTGTGGCTTATTGACTGGTTCATTAAAAAAATATTCATAACTCGTATAGGAATAACTTATTCAAATTTTCTGGCCATAATTGTATATGAATATGATGATGGAAAACACACGGGAACACTCTTGACAAGACCAATTTGACTTGACAATAATAGGGACATTTGCATTTTACATCTACCAATTAACAAATAATTAACATTAAAATTTAGCAAACATGATAACGAGTTAATATGTAAATATATACAGTATGTCAAACTTATGATGATGATTTAAAGGTGCCACATATTTTTGAAATAAGATGTTTTGTACTGAAAATGTTTGACCACAGAGATGATAGCTAAATGTTCTCCCATACGGTAAAGCCAAATGATTGTTAAAATATCTAAAAATAACATGGAAGGGAAACAATGCATGCCTGGGCATTAAATGAAGCCAGTTACATTTATGAAGGAATAAAGCTGGGCAAACAAATAATATGAACACTATTAAAGAATATGAAAACCAAAGAGTAAGGGGGTTTATAGCCATGCCCTGTACTTAAAGTTTCATCAACTACTCATTCACAGTCATGACAGATTGTTGACGAAAATAATAATAATAATTTTTATTCGTCCAAACAAATTCGGAAATTTTTCAGAAATGAGCTCAGTTTCATTATGCAATGATGCTGCCTACACGGTGGCTTGATGGCATTTCAGTGTTACAATATGCTTAAGAATAGATTGATTTCACTTGATATGAACTATGAATATGTACACTTGTTTCCAGTTTGAATGTTAAAAAAGGTGGTGAGTAACAACTACCTAAACCATCCAACTCGGCCATGCATTCACTTAATTGTCAAAATGTCAATGGATATAGGTTGGTGCTTAGTAGCCTCCCATTGCAGGAGTACAAGTGTGATATTGCAAAAGTGCAGCAATAGAAGGCAGGGATTAACATGGTTATAATCAGAACCAATATTCTTTGTGTGGTTTCCCTGACATGTTTCAAGGAAAAAGGGAATGTGCGGATGGTACCACAGGCCTTTAGGAGCACAAATTTAACCAAAAAAAAAAAATTAAATCTCTAAAATTTCCATGCATAGTACTTGAGATACTCAAACCCAATAAATAAAATAAACTAAGCCACTAAAACCATTTTTCTTATATGCCAAAATAGAATAAAAACATCGAAAAATGGACATAGAGTATCCTACATATTCACTCCGTAATGAATCATGTTTCCTTGATTCATTTTTACTGCCGCCTTTGTTTTTTCGTTTGTCATCATCAGATACGTTATTACCAACATTGGCCTGGAAGATTGGAAAAATTCCCTACCTATTAAAAACCATAGCCATTCGTGAAAGCTTCACTAGAATATCAAAGGTAATCTTGATATCAAAGTTTAATACATTCACATGGAAGGTAAACTAGCATCTGGACAGGATCGTTAGCTTTCACCACTGCCTTGCTCTTACATGAAAACTCCATGAGACTGATTAACTTTGGTACTTCACCTCACAACCAGCAACCCCCTCCCCTCCCCCACCATAAATTCCCGAATGAAATTATCTGTGACATAAAATGCAGCATCTAAATAAAAAATACCATGATTTTTGTAGCCATGCTAATGATAATGAATGGGCAATGATCCCGAAAAAATGTAGAAGCCTTTGAAAAAACTACTTCATGCTGTGTGTATTTTATATTGTATGCTTAAAGTATTACAAAAGTAAACAAAAAATTGAAAAAAAAAATTAGGAAAATATTTATAATTACCAAATCTATACCTTGTAACCATTTGATTCAATAAGAAAATTTACTTGATGTTTTTATTTTTCAAATTGAAATACCGATGGAAACTTTCGTGGTTGTGTTTATGTAATGATGTATTGAACCTTTTGTTGAGTACTAGAAAAAATATCTAGTAGCACCTTTCATATCACCAGAAATCACAGGAACAATCGCATTAACAGTAAGATTGACCATTTTCTTTCTTTTATGCATAGTTTGAAAACATTAAATATTGCCTATCTTGCCTACTGCAGCAATAATTTATCTGATCTGACATATATCTGAGGAAGCACAGACTGATAACACTTTACAACCATCTAGAAATGACATCTGATTCAGAAATTTTCTTTTGTCCATCATGCATAATATATTTTGCAAACACCAAAAGGCCCGAGTACCATTTATCAAGATCAAACTGAGCAGAGATAAGAATGACAGACGTGTTTGTTAATACATAAAATATTTGAAAGATAAGTTACAGGAAGATTCAAGCTCAGTGATCAAACAAAACAAGAACTTCTGGATTGTAAATGTTTAGCTTTGCTGGTGAAATAAGAAAGTCTATTATTATACAGAATGGATGCGCTTAGACTAAATATTTTACAAAAATGTGTGATACTTACAGCCTCATACCTATCCATAACATTTCTTGGAGACAAGATAAAACAGGCTTCAGCATCATCCATTCTGTGAGAAAAGCAAATGATCATGACACTCTAAATAGCTCTTCAAGAAAACAACATTTTGTAATCTGCAAAGAAACACTGCCATACCTGTAGTATGCAGCAATATTATGACATTTTTGGAATATCAAAAACACTATATACATAATATGAAGCAATATTACATATCAAATACATGTCACATCACTATTTTATACATAGATATTATTCCCAATATTTTTCTTTGTTCAGCCAAAATATAAGTGACCTAAGGGGTCTTTGTTACAACTTGTCTAGTGACTCATAGTGACACCCTTAGTTCAGTATTTTTGACTGAATGAAGAAAAATATTGGAGGATAAAATCATACCAGCACCAGTAAATATCATAGAAACATTGAGCAATTTTGAACATTTTGATTCATATTTCGAACACAGCTGAACCAGTGACGTAGGACATGCTTTGTCATGACATAGATGCGCATTGTTGTGATGAACGACCAGAGTATATAATTTTAATTTCATTTTCTACATTTCTAAAAATTTCAGTATTGATTCAGATTGATTGATTAAGATATCCATATAATAGTACAATTCACAATAAAGCTATTTTTGTACAAGTTGGAGATATTCATATCCCTAATTTACATCTATTTAGCATCGAAGGAACAATACATCAGGTAAGTTGCTCATATATAACCATTTAAAACTGTACTAGATGTAACTGATGCATTGTTTTGAAACTATTGTGTTAGATATAACAACTAATAAATCGTAATATCATACACCCTGCAAAGTATTTAAGAATCTATGGGTAAAGTAAACATGTTTTTTTTAGGGCATATACATTAATACTAAGGTGTAATATATCCATATTTTTGTTGAAGCTGGATTGTGTATGGTATAATTTATTTTTAAGAACCATTCTTGCAAATGGTTAACAATGGTTCTTCCATATAAGATAAGTACCATATTTATATTGAGAACTAGTTTTACAGGAAGACAGCCTCAATTTACAGATTACAAGAATGTCCTTTGGTCATGCATTGTCAAAAAGTAATGTTTGGGAATTCAGTACTAATACTCTAAAAACCATACTACCTTTTTCAGGAATTAGCTCTCTGATATACTGTATCACTCAGAGTCATTTGCTAGGAAACACATATAAATGGCACATGTATTATATTAAAGTACCTGTATTAAAATGATATTAAAGTGGCCATATGGATGAGGATTGGGTATTTATTTTGGCTTTCATTTTAAAAACAATTTTATCATGGTTTCCTACTTGAAAAATCAATGTGAAACAATATTGACAAACTCTGTGTTTGTAACTCAATACATTGCAAAAGGCTAAAAATGTGTAAAAAAAAAAAAAAAAAAAGTTTGATATTGTGTGTACAATAACAAACATTTTATACATTTATTAATTTTTTGCAATGTACAATGTACTGAGATTTACACAAACAAGGACTTGGCATGTTATTTCATATTGATTTTGCAAATAGGAAGCCATGATAAAAATATTTAAATCCAAAATAAATACCTAATCCTCATCCATAATGGCCACTTTAATCATAACTTTGATCTGACCTATTAGATATTAGTACCTGACCCTCTGTAAATCCTGATCTCGGAGTGCAGATCCTTGAACATAAATCACTCTTTGAGACCAAATAGGAATCTGTAACAACAGCCTCATTGTGTTGTCCAACTCGACTGGTGACAATAATACCACAAAAAAATCCTGTAATATAAAAAACAATTACAAAGAAATGTTACCATTCAGTAAATAAAATAAAAGTACAGGCACTATAATGGAACAGATTGACGTTAACTTGACAGTCCAAAGCACAGAGCTGGTGTTGAGGGCACTATCACAACTTTGATCTATAAACTATAATTGTTGGTGGTAGGAAAATTCATCATACAAACTGTTGCATACAGTGCAAAAAAAGGCTAAGGAACATTCTAGATTGATAACTCATCACTGAAAATAAATACAGGCGAGTTATCATGATTATAATTAGCATAAATTCGTTTCAGTGTGCTTTTGTATAGAGAAAGTACATGTGTGTTTTGCTTAAATCTCGGAATACTGACGTAAACTGGTTTCTACCTGGAGATGAGGATGGGCGTAGAATTCATTGAGGAAATCCATGATGATGTCTGCTTGTATCACAGTGGCACATACAACAACATGCTTCTCTGTTTGAGCTCTATGTCTGCTGTAGGAAGCTCCTTGTTTCTGTCTTTCCACCAAGTAAAAGGCAAGCTGTTCCAACTGTAATATAATAATATAACTGTAATATAATATAATGTAACAATAATATAACCCATTAGATTAGTATCATCATAATGATACCTTACCCGATCTATCAGTACAAGTGACCATCCTTCCTTCCTTCCACAGTACGGTGTGCTCAAACATTTTATTCACCTCTAAATAATATATTACATACATGTATACGTATATACAGATTAGGATTATCACTATTAAAGGTAACAGCAGTACATGCATTAGCTATTTTAAGTGTGAACTCTTTTCAAGTTCTGACAGAATTGGACTTCTACCAGTACATACATTCAGTTACATGGTTTAGTTGGTTCTATTCAGATCTTGTGTGGATTTCTGTAACTTTTCTACAAATGTTTGTGTCTACACAACATACACAATGTGTTTTGTATTCAATTAGAATCAGGAAGGGGATCCGGCCTTTCCTGTTCAGATGGTCCTGTTCAGGTGGTCAAGATACCGTAAACCTAATATATGTAACCTAAAATTTGTACATGTTACATAATCATGGCAGCAAAAGAATCACATGAACTAATGTCAATATATAGAATCAAAATCTCTATAAACACAACAAACTTATGACTTTCTGTATTCAACAATTAGTATACTACCTTATTCTGATTTGTTATTCCAGTGTTACCTGATTTTAACACCGTGTTAGCCGAGTGTTAACATTGGCTCTGGTGTAAACATTTAAGCCTTCACGTTCCTGTCATATACTGGTGAGGATGTTTAGTGCCACCTAGTGTTAAGACTGTGTTCATCCTATGAAAGTCCAGTGGGAAGGCAATTCTTGTATTGCAGTAACATTATACATCAATTCCAATCAAAATTCTTGACATAACACCTGGTCCATCCACCTGTTCAATATCAATAAGCAATTTTTCGTCTCACAGCAGATCTCATGAGATCCCGTGTGAGCCACTGCACCCATAGCAACCACTTGTGGGGATGGTCAAACTGAAAGGGTCAAATGCTTAGCAACACTATTGTTCTCAACATCATCGTACATGGCCACGGCGAAAGCTTGATCACGATCATGTTTGATAACTATTGTTGCTAGGCATATTTGCATATCTCATGAAATCTGCAACGAGATGTAAAAACCCTTATTTTATAGCTACTTTTCTTGTCATAAGGCTGGATGTATACATACCTGGATTGGCACAATGATTAATGCTGCTATTATCATTATAGCTACAAAGAGCTGTGAAGGCCAGAGATGTACTTGAATATCACCATATCCAACCGTTGAGAAGGTCACTATCACAAAATACACAGCTTCAAACAGGGTCATCTTTTCTTCAGAGGGCCTCTCAAGGTGTTCAACACCACAGATACTGAAAGAGACATAATAAGGACATTTATTCAAACCTTTATTTGGTAAAAAGTGAAAAAGATGAAGAAATATTATACTATCAAATAATGAAAGGTACATTTCTTGAATGAAAAAAATAGCTCATTACAAGAACACATCAAGGAACTACCTCTAAAAAGTATGTTTATTTTATTTATTACAGAAGTCCCAAAAGCTTACTGGCTTGAACATGGGCATGTCACAAAATGGCTCCTACTCTTCGCATCTTAGGTTTAGAATGAACATACTGTTACGTGATTTCAGATGAACTGAGGTGTAATATAACTGACAATATTATTTCCTTGTTTTGTTTTTTATAACATGAAGAGTAATTTAATAACTTGGCCTATTTCTATATCAGTATCAAAGCTGAGAGAATTGGTTAAAATAGCCATGTACGGCACTGATAAGGATAAAATATAAATTAATTAATTATCAAATTGAGTGGTATTGATTGGTTTCATCAATGAATGTCACACATGACCATGGAAATGTAGTCAAGGTTTCAAGGATGTCATATTATTGGAATGTTGAACAGATCTGTTCAAGTTAAGCTATTCATATACTGAGTCATTGAAGAACTTTTAAAAACTAAATTCAAATTTACTCTCAACTGTGACATAGCCATTTCATTTCATTTCATTTCATGTACATACATTCAATAATTTGCTTTGTCAAGTCAGCAAGTGCTATTTGAAATGGAAACAAGCCAAAGGTGGTATATTTTATCTGCAATTGTCTTATAAAAACTATGGGAAAAAAATGAAACAGCAAACAAATATTAACTTTTACCCAAAATCTTACTTTTAACAGCAACTCTATAAAATGAGAGGATAAAAATTAGCTACCATGATACATATTTGTGCAACACCTCAAAAATTGATTATATTATTGATTTATGTTAAAAATCATTAGTTTTAGTCAAACAAGGGTGATATTTTTGCAACTTAAGTAGATTTAAAAGTAAACTCTCAAGGTTTTAAAGTAAACTCTCAAAAGAATAGTCTGTGAGATATGACATGTGTGGATGTCCCATGCATCAACCAAGACCAATGAGGCCAGAATGACATCATGGCATATCTTACAGACTATCACGAGAAGTGTTATAATATTAGCATTATCAGACACAACTCATGCACTTGTTAGCTGTATTTACATCACTGCAAAAGAAAGCTTTCTGTAGAGAGCTTATTAGTGCACACACACACACACACACACACATACATTATTGAATTCTTACTCTATTTCATTTTGCTGTGTTAGTGTAAAGCTTGGTTGCTGGAAGGACCACTGGGGTTACAATCACTTGGGAAGCTCTACACTTTAAAAAGAAAAGCTCAAAAGCAATGACTCTCCTTGTCTTCAACAGTTTGTTGTTTCACCCCTCCTGACCAGACAAGTGAACTGACATAGCAGCTAACAGTTTATATAATTATGTTTTGTATGAAAAGTGTACTTTAATGAAATGAAAATTTTCTGACATTTATAAAGCAAAATATAATGTACTGTGTGCTATTATTGGTGAAGCACAAATAGACAATTTTACAGTTGATTACATTGTAGGTATCTGAACAACTATGCAAAACAAAGTTTCAACCAACACTATCAAGTTATATTTAAAGTAGTATCAAAGGATTTTCATAACGCAAATAAGAGGTTTATCATTTGTGAGGAAGTTTCACATGTTACCATTAGCTGTATTTGTGTTACATGAAATCTGTCTATTTTACTGCTTGATAGCATGTACTGGACTGATGACAGCGATCTGATGTAGATCTTAGATGTCAAATTACAAACTGGGTGGTTTTACAGAACAGGTCAACTAGAACCAAATTTACTCATTGAACAGAATGTTTGATACTACCCTATTCCTTCCTATAATTTTCTGAGCTCAAATAAGAGTTCAAGGTATTATTAAAATCTTTCCTGAAATTGCATCAATTATGCATACTAGTTAATTAATATGCACAGCACATGTGGTCTTATTGAAATATATGTATACTGCAATAATGGAGTTAATTATACATGTTTGCTAATTAATATGCACATTACCATTAATGTGCATATTAATTAGCAAACATGTGACATTTTCCGCTTTTTCTTCTACATTGTATGACAGCAGTTATGTATATTTTATACTCATTATGCACATATTGAATTCTTTCTGTACTGTCATGGCATAAATTATGCATATGTGCTAATCAATATGCAGATCACATATCTGTTGAAAGACCAAAACCTGTAACTTTTGACATTTTGAAAATAGAATGTGTTTGTTCAAGATATACTGGCACCGTATAGGTCCAGGTTTCTGCTGTACATAAACATAGTTGTCGACTAATGGAATTTCATAATCATAATGGTCAAATAATTTGCGATACTAATGTCAACATGAATAAAACACTGATCCTAAACCATGAGGCACAACCCTCACTGGACTTCTTGGGAGACAAGACTAATATATATATGCTTCCATTAGAACTGTTCAAAAGATTAATATCACAATGCTAATTTAGGATGATTGGAATTCACATTGAGCAGTTTGATGCATTAGTTAAATACTTTATATTAAACTTAAAATAATTTGCAATCTATATCATAACCACTGCAAGCATTTTTTTCTCTCAATTATAATTTTCTGTCTGTATAAAAATTTGTGTCCACTGGTCAGAAATGTTCCCTCCTTTTCCCACCTTTGCAAACTACATGGATACAAATTCAACAGACATGCAATCACCAGTACGGTTTATAGAGAAGCAGACAAGAATTTGGTGTTTGGAAAACATGCATATCCTAAATGATGTATTCAAATAGATAAGGGTGCCTTTTGTTTTAAATCCAAACGTAATATGTAAATTCTTACATCTGCTTCATTACTGACAGAAAAACAACCACCACAACTTACATGTACACATAACAATGGATAACTCAACATTTGAAGAGTCTACAAATAACCATCATAAATGCAAATGACACCAGTCCTTTCATTATTAATGCAGATTCAATTTAAAATAGCATATTACATATTACTATGTAGTGAATTTATCATAGCTTGAGCATGGCTAGTATTCTTGGATTTAGCATAGCCAGTGGAGAAGACCACTCTCTATGGATAAAGTCACTGCACCAGTACGAACACAGGATTTTCTGGTTCCAAGATGCATTGTGTGAAAAGTTACTAAATGTGGTTACTTTTTGCCTTGTGAAACAATATCTTCATCATTTAAATATGCATGCACAACCCTTTGTGCATACAAAACCCATGGAGATGTAAATTGGCATGCGATGCACCTTGGAACCAAGCTCTTAGGACCTTTGCAGGTTGATTTGGACTACATCCTCTCGACATATACTTATAATCATTTGAATTCAATATAAATGAAGTGATGGCCAAAAAACTGGTCCAACTTCTTACTGGATTTTAAATTTCCTTATCTAAGCTGTAGTCCTGCTCATGTGATATGAATATTAATGAATCAACCTCAAGAGACTGGATTATCCAATCACAAACGGAAACATTTTGTAAGTGATGTAATAAATTCGCCATGACTGTCAACATCTAAGTCGCTTGAGTCGATGCGACGTGAATTTGTAAATTTTTTAATTTTAGGTCTGAATAATGAACCAATTGAAATCGCTATTAAAGCATGTGTCGAGAGAACATGTTTGGAATCAACCAAGCAAAGGTCCTACGCTACTTGGAACCAACAACAGCCTCATTAGCAATAATCCAAGCCATCCTTTGCATGTCAAGATGCTCCACACCATCATGTAAATTTTGACCTCACCTGGTGAAAGCAAGACAAAGTAGTGTCGAACAGAGGAACACGAGCTGTTGAGAAAGTGCTGTCTGAACCCTTGACATTGCACGATTCAGATCATTCTACAAAAATGATGAAGAAAAAGGAAAAAATACAACATGTAATAAAAATGATTTAATAAAACGTAATGTACATTTAGTTCCAAGGTCAAGACTACACATAACTCAACACCATATTTTGGGGTAGTTTTTCTTCCACACTTATGACTGGTACAATTTGATGATATCATATATTTTGCAATTCATTTTTGTGGCCACAGTAGACTCAACAGTTGCTTGTGCTAGATTTTATCGTTTAAAATCTGAAATCATCAACATTATTACGACATATTCATTTTTTAATGGAATTTTGAGCATTGAATTAAACTTTAGAATGTGCTGATAGTACTACACCACCAAAATCTCATCTTCACCATTCAACATGAATTCCATGCAAATTTGGAAATATGCCTCAATAATTATAATAATTTTCATAACCAACAACAAAAATTAACACAAGCAACTGTTAACAGTCATTTGTGCTCAAGTTTTTGCGTGGTGTTAAAAAAATCATAATAATTATTGATAACTATTGCTGTATATGTATAAATTTGCCTGCAATCTTGAGCCATCCAATACTATTAGACAAAGGTGCGAGCTATTGCAACACCAAAATCGTACCTTCATTGCTCAAATACCACGAACATTTAGAAATATATATCTCAATAATTGTAATAGTTTAACAAGAATTAGCCCCCCCCCCCAAAAAAAAAAAAAAAAAAAAAAAATTAAATTAAAAAATGGCACAAGCATCTGTTGGCAGTCTAACCAGTTGGTGAACAAATAGTTTAAGCACTCAAAAGTGACTGTCTGGTTTCATCATGTGCAAAATCCTATCTGACCTTGATACTACTTGTACACACACATCAACAACACCATAATCTCACCTGGTAAAGATCAAGCATAGCAGAGTTGAGCACAAAATTATAACTTGTTGTGAAAAGGCAGTTTGTATCTTCTGTAAAGCTCGGTTCAGATCGTTCTGTAAGGTCAATGTAAGAATGTATTGCAGAAAAGACGAGGTGATAGATGACAAATAAAAAGGTGAAAGATTTTGTTAGTATCTGAGTGATGTGAATTACAGAAATTACCCACACATATAATAGGTGATAGATAAAGTCTACCCTCTTTTCCCATCTGTTTTTACTTGGGTAACCTTCAAATATTAATAATAATAATATTAATAATAATAATATGACTTTACTCCCAGATACAAATAATACAAGTCAGTATTAAGAAAATATGAATACATAAATAAATGGAAAAGGGATCAAAAAATAGAAAAAATATTATGTATCTGTAAGAAATTATTGGTTACTTTTGGTAGATATATACATTCTGTCCACCTCCTAGGTAGACAAACCTTGAGCAAATATATTGTTAACATGCTATTACATACTGTATGTTGACTTATAAACTTGATTATGAAATGAGGTGGGGGTGTGTGATTAAAAGACAAATTACATATTAAAATATTGAATAGTATGGCTCTAGAGTATGGTATGAGAACTGAATTTTATTATGTAAAGTAAAATCAGGTTAAAAATATAATTATAGTGTATAATCAGTATTATTTCTAGTTGTTAGTTTTCCTTATGACATTGACATAACAGAACCTGATGGAGCTGAAGAATGACATTGACAAAACCTGATGGAGCTGTCTCACCCACCCAATCTTTAATATTCAAATCCGATGTAGTGTACTAGGTGTGATTTCTTTTTTCCTCTTATGTTTACTCGTTTGTTCTTTTGTGAGCACCCGTTACTTGCATCTGACACAATACCATAGGTTTTCCCGAACCCAATCTCATACTTATGAGTAGCCAACCAGAATCTGTCTTACAATATAACACTCAACATTCGAAATTGAAAGAAAGAGAACTAAACAATAGCGATAACATTGTTGTCTGCGTTCTATGCTCGAGCTCTTTTTGAACAGCTAAGCACTCTGAAGTACTGCAGCCGTAAGTTTCTGCATATTATGCGTTCTCATTCGTTGGGTAAATTCACTCAGCGCTCTTGCGTTGCTCAAGAAAACCTATGGTATTGTGTCAGATGTAGGTAACAGGCGATCACAAAAGGACAAATGACAATAAACATAAGAGTTAAAAAGACATCACACTGAGTACACTACATGGGAATTTAATCAGATTGCCTCATAACCATGATGTCCCCTAATTGAGCTGTGTTTGTTTCATAACCACACTGTCCCTTTAAGGCAATGGTTCAGGGTTTAATTATATACAGAATACGAAAATACATTGGCCTACATGTACTGGCCTTGATAATAGTTCACCAGAAAGTTCCTGGTATTAAATGTATTTTTGTTGTATTTTATCACAATACAAAAAAAATTTATGGCAGCATTGTCATAAATAAATAAATAAATAAATAAATATATATAGATAGATAGATAGATAGAGAGATAGAGAGATAGAGAGATAGATAGATAGATAGATAGATAGATAGATAGATAGATAGATAGATAGATAGATAGATAGATAGATAGATAGATAGATAGATAGATAGATAGATAGATAGATAAAATGAACACATTTATTCAGGGGACAGTTCAAATCTAGTTGACCGTAAGAGATGATGATTCATAATATCTCTATGCATCCTTCAGAAATGAATAATATCATCTTATTTGTTATGTTAGGCTGGTATTTTAACCATCCAATATGTGTTTACATTGATCATGATTTTAGCCTAAACATGTACTGGTATAAACACATTTTCATTATAACAATCACAAGCAGAACACATAAAAAAATTACCCATTTCATAAATACAAAGAATTCACACCATAAGTGTGTCCTATTATCATGTGATTAGCTCTACACAATATTACCAACCAAATTATCAAATAGTTAAGTTGTCATGCTTAAGTGTTATTTTGACTATCATATATAAATTTGCTATTTACAGTTTTGGAAATGATTTCCTTGTAGGAATTTTAATCAAATTTGGGAATTATTGTTTCAGGCTTTCGATATCAGCTGGCATTCAAAATTGTGTGAATCAGTGATGTTTATCAGGATTAATATAAATAAAAGAATCCTTCAACTTTGGGTCATCTACAGTGTATAATTATGTACACTTTGCCTTGTTTTGGAATGTCAAGGTCAAAACAGGAATAAAATGTTAACCTAAAAAACACACAAACAAACTATTATATAAATAAACATTTATCAAATAAATTGTGATAGTGGTAGAAAACTAAGAAATTCAGTTAAAAATTTCAGCTGGCAAACGATGGAAGTGAATTTTTTTTAATCAAATTCTGGGAATTTTAATTTGAAAACAAACTGTGCTAATGAGTACGCATTGGATAACTACTACACAAACTGATTTGTGGCCAGTTAGGTTGTTTATTCAGTTTTTATTTATTGTTTCAGCTGTTACAAAGACTGACTTTATGGTCTTTTTATCTAAATTTAGACTCTGGATTATCAGCAGACTGCAGCGCTCTAACCACTACTTTGTGTAGTCTGTTTTTTTTAGATGAATACTGTGACGGGGACGTAAGATGTGTGTGTGTGTGTGTGTGTTTGCATCAAAACTTTGGCACTGGATGAGAATTTAAACTGTTTTGACCTGATTGCATGTGAGCAGATTCCTTGAAATAAGCTATAAGCAAAACTGAAAATATCAGGAAAATGGAGCATTTTTATTTTAACTTGGTCACTCCATTGTGGATTGTGGATGCAAATTGAAGTAACAATAATAAAATGTTGTGTGGCCATAATTATAAATACATATCAGTCAAATCGACAAAACAAAGAAACCCCCGAGAGTGAACTAATCTTGAAATATGTCAGGATCAATGTTATGAACAGGTGTTCAAAGTCCGTAATTCTATCCTATATATACTATAGATGTACATCATCTGGCCATTCAAGAGGTCAGCCGTGTATTCAATGCTTCACATATGAGATATTTTAAGCTTGTAGCTGATCATATGACTGAAGTACATCATTTAATGTCTATTCAGTACTCTTACAATATAAAAACAGCTGTGTACATTTGTACCCTAATTATAGCAATGACAACCATAACATGGGATCAACCTTACATTTTAGGCGTAAAAATAATAGTATATTCTTTACAATCAAACTTAGAATCTAGTGCACAATGCATCTCAATCTGATTTCTCTACTTTCAGAACATACTAATTTGTGAAAAGTTAAAGTAAAATGATCACAGAATTCACATTGAACAACAGTTGGCTATTTCTTTTTACAAATTTGAAATTCACTTTTTTTTGACAGCCATATTGGGATAATTTTATTCAAGGAATTTTCAATAGATAACAGAATGTCATGATGAGTGCATGCAAGTTTGCAATGTTTGGGTAGAATGTGTCATGTTTGAAGTTCTTTTCTGTCATGGTTTCAATTGCAGTTCTTGATGAGCAGCTACAAAATTCTGAGAGCATTTGTACAAACAATCGTACCAGTACATGTAGTACATAACATTGGCATGTCTACCGGCTGAATTATGATCCCACAACACTGTTCACTACTGTGATTGTAGTGAGGTCTCCAATAGGGAACTTGCAATCCAGACTGAGCATGCTCAGACGCAAAGGACTATCTGTGGTTATTGTAATACCTAATCAGGAGCTACCGATAAAGTAAACCTCCCACAATGGTCAGGATGACTATGAATTGATCATTTGTGGCTTTAAAAAATGTATCATTATTGTTTACAATACTATTTGATTAGTATTTATTATCACATTTCCCATGATGCAACATTCAACATGGCGGGTTTGCAAGTTCCCTATTCAGCCAATAGACAGGCTAACAAAACAATAACATTATAAGACAGCACTGTTATGTGATACCATACAGACCTGAGTTCTACCACTGTCATTGATACAGTGATCAACTTCATTTTTGAGGCCAAAGTGGAGAGCAACACATCAAAATACTTACCAGCATATTTTTCAAAATGCTGTGGGCTAACCAACAGTTCAAAAACACTGGAATAAAGACATTCCGCAAAGGAGGCCAAAACAGCTGTATGAAATAAATGTAATAAATTAGTTGATCTTTGATTCTGTCTTTAAAGCTCAGAATGATCATATTTATCAAAACAATCAAAAGAAATTTGTCATTTACATTATTGAAAAAATGATTAAACAATTAGAAATATTAAGATTAAAACACAAATATACTCAAAATCACACAAACAATTTTTAATATAGTAATCAAACCTTCAGAAATATGAAATATGTAAATGAAATTCAGACAAATTTTTAAAGAGCACTCATTAAGAAAACTTTGAAATTCTCAAAAAGTATGCAAAAAGAAAATTATATTATACCAGTATATTGATGGTGGAAATCGAGGGATCTGATTGGTCTAGACATCGAACTAGCGCGTCTAAAACGAGTGATAATGCACTGCTGGTACGATAATGCACTGCTGGCACGCGTCCAAATTTTGTTCGTCTGCACGAGCGTTGAGTTGTAGTCCGCCGTGATACTGATAGTGAACTCTTCGAATTGTCAGATGAGGATTTTCTCTCAATGAGACAATATTTTATGAGAAATTATGAAGGAAATTTCGAAAGCAACCCAGTCATCGCGTATTTGTTCAAATCATCGCCTACTACATGTACTAAGGTCAAGGCGCTAGGCATGCACGTCCCAGCCTCGGCGCGGCTGGAGTGGAAACATTGGTGAGCTGTCCTGTCCTGTCATAAAAATGAAGCAAGTGAAAGAGGTTACACTGGCCGACTTACCATTAATCTAAATAGAAATTTGTCTGGGATCCTGTCCTAGATTATCAGTCATCAATCCGAGAGGGAAATCCTCAAACCCGAAAATCTACTGATGTAACTTCCAGTAATATAAATACATTGTAAATATCAACCTGTCTATCATTTCACTGAGTCGCCAATTCGGCCGGGAACGATCGAAGCACGCTGTATTCAATAAACCACTTCAAGTTTATACCTTGAGTCAAACAGGTTGTTTATTCATCACTGTGCACTTTTAATGAGCCGATCAATGAACAGATTATCCCTAGAAACGACGAGCAGATAAATAAATCCAGTCGCTGCACGACGTTCACATTGAGGCCAAGATCAGCTGTCTTGAAAAGCAGTGTATTGTTATGCAAATTAGACACAGAGGCGCATATGAAACGAGAAAACGTTAGTTCTTATCTTGTTTCCGATATTTTCAATATACTGGTATAATATAATAGCGATAAACCACTCCCTGGGGAAGGTATACCACTCGGTTTTGACCAGTGAACTCAATATATGCACTCGCTATCGCTCGTGCATATATTTCGTTCACTGGTCAAAACCTCTTGGTATACCATCCCCAGGGGGTGGTTTATTGCTTAAGTAATATCTACAATTATGAATTTCAAACAATATCTATTATAATGTATATATAGAATAATATAATTCAAATCTATAAATATCATAATTATACATAATTGTATTCAACATTTCAAGATCGAAGTTACTTACTGTTACTATAAAGGGAATAGTGTTCAGAAATTCAAGAAAGCGTGTAATACTCATGAGCTGTTGGCAAATATTCCCCTGAAAAATAGAACAAAACATATTTTATGAATAATTTGATGACTACAATCTCTCTCTATAATGTCTATGCTATTATACAATCTGCAATACTTCATGTAGTTTGACCCCGGAGTTTGACATGATCCATTCCCATTAAATTCATGTAAAACAGAGAACAGAGGGGAAATTTATTTTATCTTAATAGCTACACTTCTTTAGGTAATCCAGAAATCAATTTTTTACCGAGAATTTTGAAAATTGGCAAACGCGGCTAAACAGGAGAGGCCTGCTGTATGCAGGGAAACGGCATTCTGGGAAATACACCTCTTTAGCCCTTGCACAAACAACGCTGTTCTATCTCAAGAAGTGACTAAATCATTTAAGAGATTATCGATTTGTATAAATTATATACATGACTACCATCATTTTATTGGAACAAATAAGTTTATAATGTTGATTAATTTATTGATTTTAAATATAAATTAGGAGCTTAGGAATTTTATACAAATGCTACATAACACTTGTAAAGGACAATTTGCATAATACTGTTTTCAACTTTTCCATTTTAGAATAACCAGAACACAGACACTGAGAGTATGATACATTTTATCCTCATGTACATATGCACAGCATCAGAGTGTCTGCATTTTGTTTGTAATTCGTAAAACAGTAACAGTAACAGCAACATAATACTATAGGCAACAAATACAGTCATACCGGCATTACTACCTCAATTATCCTACCATAGCAATGTTTGCAGTAATTTGATTATAATAGTCAGACTATTATTATTAATTAGATTTTATTAAACTTGATATTATAGTCAATAGCTACAATAGACGATACTTGTACACTTACTGCCAAACCAGAGTGACTAGAGTTTCAATTTTGGCAGCACTTATGTTTTTCACACAATGTTTTTTTTTAAGTTACGAAATTACGTCAGACAAAAACACAGACACTGAGCATGCACAAGCATAACACATTTTATTTTCATGTACATATGCACAGCATCTGATTTTGTTTGTAATTCGTAGCAATTTGTGTGAGATGTAAAAAGACATCGTGCTGCCTAATTGAAACTCTACATATAGTCTTTCTTACATACATATTTATTTGACAGAAGTTGAAAAGAAAAGAAAATTGACATATCAAGTGAGGAAAAGCAAGTAGTTATTAAGTAAATACATCGGCATTGAAAGGTAAATGAAAAATAACTGTAAACTCCTGGCTGGACCACAAAAGTAGTTTGTTCAAACTAGTCAGGTTTGTGGCTCAAGGAAAACATATACAATAATATACACATATATAAACATATAGACAAAAATGAAAGCAAACCCCCCTCCCCCCAAAAAAACAAAACAAAACAAAAAACAAAAAAAACAAACATGCATTTTTGGTTTGGTAGTAATTGCACAGAGGGTTGATAAGTAAAGGTTTGTATCTATTGGACATACTATTATCTGTATCTGATTGTATTCGTGGTAGGCCCTGTATAAATACACTTCACATCACATTTTACTTTGAAAATAGATGACCCAAATGAAACAGCGATACCCTAAAGAACGATATATTAATGTACATTCAGATGGATGGATTTTCATCTACCAAAACACCTAGACGTATACTATTAATATTTAAACAAAACTTTCCATCAGACAACATTCCTTGATTGGGACAGGTGTTTTTCAAGGAAAGCAATAATGAGATACAGTAACTGTATTTGAAATTCCAGACATTTTAATCCAGTTCCTCTACAGGGTTACTGTATTTAAATGTTGTACATGATAAAAACATATGGCCAAATGTCAGTATATGTTCTTCCTGGCAAAATATTACGAGATTGACTTTTTCACATCCTCGTCATACAACCACTAGTCTTAGTGGTGCTCATCAGATGCCCCCTCACAGAGGCAGTTGTAAAAGATTACACTCTGACTTGTAAGAATGATTAATAGAGACTTGCAAAGTAATTTTCAACTTGATAGATTACTACACAAATTGTATTTTGAAAGAAATAATTGCCTAACTTTACACTATTGTTACTTGTTTTGATCTAGAGAATATTAAGACTAACCTTGTACTGTAGATACAACATGAGTACTGTTTGTAAAAGCATGATGATGGCAATTGTGACTTGCAATGCCCACAACCAAACTGGTCGATGCACCCACAGAAGTCCAATCCTAACAAAAGACCATGACAAATAATGGTTAATCTGAGTTTATACATTGGGAGGAGGGGATGGACATGGGGGGGGGGGGGGTTAATTTCTGCTATACATTAAAAGGTACTTGCGGTATTCTACTTTAATACTAGCTTCATATTAAACTTTTGATTCAAACACAAACTTAAAAATGAATACCTGAAATTTTCAAGTTTGTGTTTGGATCAGAATTTTAACGGGATACATAGACAAATTTTCATTTTTTCCCCATACCACTTGGTATTTGCAGAAGTCAAACTGGTATTCAGACATATAACATAATTAAATTTCTATGATAAGTCAGTATAATATGATATTTAAATATCTATATTACTAACATCTCAAGGACCTTTTAACTGACATGCTCACTATTGAAGGAGACAATTTTTAATGCTAATTTCTATCCAAGACATATCAATATTAATGTTATACTAGAATGTCTAGTGTTTAAGTGAGCAATTTTACTGACTGAAGGACTTTAGTTGTGCCAAAACTTTATACCATAACAAGTACTGTAAATCTAAGCATTTTCCAAACTAGAAAATTGTGCAATTTTACAGTCTCCAGCTTGGTTCTTAGACTATTTTTACTAATTACCAGCCTGGTGCACTGCCTTTACGTACAAGAAGGCATTTTAGTCACTACTTATTTTTACTAATTACCAGCCTGGTGCACTGCTTTTACGTACAAGAAGGCATTTTAGTCACTACTTATTTTTACTAATTACCAGCCTGGTGCACTGCCTTTACGTACAAGAAGGCATTTTAATCACTACTTATTTTTACTAATTACCAGACTTGTATGTTGTGTACATGTACAAGAAGGCATTTTAGTCACTTAGTCACTACTTATTTTTACTAATTACAAGACTGATATATTGTGTTCATGTACAAGAAGACATTTCAGTCACTACTTGTTGTGTTTTTGTTGTCTAGCACTATAAAATAAGAAAAAATAAGTCTTCAGCAAAAATTTCCTAGTCTACACCACAGATAATGTGTCTACACTGAGAAGCCTTCACTCACAAGAGATATACACACCATCCATTATTCTCTGTATGTTTAAAATTAGGTTGTGTTGGAAATTTTTAATTAATTTTACCCTTTTATCTACATGTTTGTCTCATATACTTCAAAAAAAAAAACATTATTACTTTCAAATTTACCGTACTGGTCTCTCGGGAAATCACTTAAAATAAAAAATTCCTTTTTATCTTTATGAAAAATTAGACTATGTATAAAGGATACACTGTGTTGAAATTGCTATTCAATTCGCATTCTATGACATATTTTGTGGTAATTTTCAGTCCAATGTGTGCAGTGTGTCTAAATATTAATGCAGAATACCAAAGCAGGAGTTAGGACATGAATGGCTAGTCTTCAAATATGTTTTCTGACTCTCACGACAATGTCGATGACAAGGTCCTCTACTAAACAATGAATGCAGAACAAGTTTCAATTTGATGTTCCCTGTCAATTGCACATTATGTATTAAAGAGATGTTACATCATTTAAATAACTCTCCAGAACCAGTTTTATGGCAAAATACATTTTTTACCTGCAGTGGTATTCCCTTGAAAGTCAATTGATAACATCCTGGACTAGAATTCTTCACAAATTTGAAAAATAATATTTTTTAAATTCAACTGTGGAAGAGGGTATTCATACAAAAATTCAAGTTTTGCATGCTTTCAAATCTCGATGTTAATATTCATTCACAAAAAATGTAAAATGAATAAAAATATTTCAATATATCAAATTCTGTGAACTCAAAATATAATATTTAACATACCAGTTTGGATCTTCTGTACCGTTTACTGGTATATCACAACCATGGCTGAAAATGAGAAAACAAATTATGTTAATAGTTAATAGTACAGAATACATATGATGGCCACATTTTACCTAGCAAACTTTGAAACATTGACACTTTTAATTGTATATCAGTTTTTATCTGTACCACTTGATTATCTTATAAGTACAGAATCTGGACCCATCATAACTATTGACATTATTTTTCAGGTTGAACAATATCGAACACTTTTATATTAATTTTATATCTTTTTATGAAGGAAACCCTTTTGAACAATTGTTTTAGAAGATCTTTTAGTTTTATCTTGTCATTTTTACATTCTATTCTACATACAGTTTGTTTTTCATAGGAGAATTATCCTGTGCTTTTTTTGGTATGTGTAATTTAAAGACAAACTGTTTTTTTTTTCTTATGCATAGTGAAGTGCCTCTGAACATTAACAAATTTTTACCTTATCTTTAGGGACAAAGTAGACTGCATATATATATATATATATATATATATATATATATATATATATATATATATATATATATATATATATATATATATATATATATATATATATATATATATATATATATATATATATATATATATATATATATATATATATATATATTACACCTGACGATCCTTCTGGTGAAACAGTCCGTAGTGTAATTCCACAATGTAATATCAGATTGTCTTCTTTCATTTTTATATATATATATATATATATAACTTGTGTAATACAGCTCTACTTCTCAGTATTGAGCACTTTTACTTCAGTTTATGACTTACCTCTTACACTGAATTAGTATATATATATATATATATATATATATATATATATATATATATATATATATATATATATATATATATATATATATATATATACATACAGCACACTAAATTTGATGTAACTGTGATACGTAAATGTAGATACATGTACAATAATATGCATTAGCTTTGTATATTAGAGTGCTTGAATTTAGCAGTAGTCTACAGCGTATTAAACACTGTATCTAGACTACCAAATCATAAGGTGGTATTCTTTATACATACATCAGTAGAAATCAATAGAAAGCTGTGGTTGAAAAAGTTCACCCATTCAAATCTGACTACCAAATGTAGAAAATAGATTTGCACACTGTAAGAATTTCGCTGTTCATAAATTTATTAATGAGGATTAAAAATATGAAAGAGTTTGATATTTGTTCAGCAGATTTGTCAGACCCAAGAGAGAAGTCACTATTCTTCTTGGGTGATAAAGAAAAAAAGGGAATAACATGATTCATTTTTAGTGAAGGACAAATCTCACTAATGAAATTTTCCTGAATAGGAAATATTCCATCAGGGAAAGAAGTACTCAATACACTGTAGAAGACTTCAAAGGAAAGCTGGGATTTTTTCGTTACTAATGAAATCCAGGAAATTGTTATCAGAGGGTCTATTAATTTCAACTGAAGGCTTTACCCATTCAAAGCTCAGTGCTAGTCAGATACAGAAGTACAGATGAAACACCTCTTGTTGAAAAACATGACGCATTGCATATAGTGTAATTACTCACTACATGTATGCAAGGACATCCGTACTTTTCTCATCATAAAACCTTAATGATGGATTGGTCAGTTATTTTTGAAAAGTAAAAAAAAACCCTAAGTGTATGTGCACATCTACATATTGGTGATACTTTCAATTCATATTCGCACTTAAACAGTCTCAATGACTTAAAAAGGACAATTAAAGTTAGAAGGAAACTTTGAACCTGTTACCATGTGTTTTACTAAATTTCTCGAATTTAGTAATTAAAATACTTTTTGCCACGATATGCACTTGTGGATTGCCATGATAATCAGCGACACAATTGCTTTCTAAACCTGCCATAGAGGGTGTCAATTTTTAAAAAGAAATTCATCAGATTGAAGCAATGTCAGTAAGACCATAGAGAAACATAGAACTAGGGATGGCAACCCTGAGGTCTCTTATCCTTCAAATCTGACCACCTATTTGGTTTTTGCATTCACTTTGGGTAAAAGACGAAAATAAATCCTTTCAATTTCTGTTCAGAAACAGTTTTCTTTGAGCATCCATAGGTTTTCGTAGCATGGGACCCCAAGGCTTGTGTGTATGACTTGTATGACTGTCGCACTTTCAGAAAATTTCGATGCAAATATTAATTTCAACTGAAGGCTTGTGTGTTTGAATTGGATGACTGCCAAATTTTCAGCAAATTTCAATGCGAATATTGATTTCAACTGAAGGATTTACGCATGAACCCTTAAAATGAAAAACTAAAAGAAAAGTGTCATCATAGATTTTCAGTTCTTTCTTTATGCTTCTGCTGATTTCAATTGATGAAATGGTAAAGATCTCCCTAGAGACAAATTGAAAGCAATTTGCAAAAGAAAATATTACAAGGTATTTCTTCAGCAAAAATGTGAACATATAATTCGACAGAGCTGTTCAACAGAGAGAGATAGGCCAATGGAAATTAAGGAAATTGTCAGCTGATAGAAGAAGTTGGCAGATACCAATTTAAACTTTTTTCTCTCATTTTGTAGACATTGTGATGCAAATATTGCCACACAGCAATGTCTAGAAGGCATTATCTATGGCATAGAAGCACTTTCACTTAAATAATGAGGGGGTATTATTTGTCTTGTCTGCAGAGAAATGTGTAGTCAAATAGAAAAAATGACAAAACTTATCCTCTACATATATAAGAATACATGCACATTACTGTATTCTGTAAAGAGATACTGTATGCAATCAATGGTGCAAGACAAATATTGTACAGCAGTAACTACTTATTTGTGAATATTAACTGCAGTTAATGAGCTTGGAGAATCCTGTATTGCAATAAAAAGACTGTTTTGAAATGATTATTTTGGCTTCCAGCATCTTTTAAAATTAAAAAATAATTTCCTCTTGAAAATTGAACAGGATGCATGTCAACAAAACATGACTGTGTACTTACCAAGCAGCCTTTGTATGGTCGTCCAATATAACTCTTACACAATAAAGTGTACATGATACTGCCATAAGAAAGAAATTGAAAATCCGAATTCGTAAGCCTAGGAAATTAATAAAATGAATGAGAAAAATAGCATTAGTAGGCTGTACAAAATGTGAGTCAGTCAGTCACTGATGTCAGTCAAAGTCCATCAGACATTCATTCATTCATTCATTCATTCATTCATTCTATAGTCAAGTCAGTCAATCAGACAGACATTCATTCATTCTATATACAGTTCATTCATTCATTCATTCATTCATTCAGTCAGTCAGTCAGACATACATTCATTCTATAGTCAGTATGTCTGTCTGTCTGTCTGTCTGTCTGTCAGAGTCAGCTAGCTAGTCAGTCACGCAGTCAGCATAATGTTGATATCATTCATTCATTCATTCATTCATTCATTCATTCATTCATTCAATCAGTCTATAGTCAGTCAGTAAGTCAGTCAGTCTGTCAGAGAGTCAGTCAGTCATTAATCAGTCAGCTAGCTAGTCAGTCACTCTGCCAGCATAATGCTAGTGAATTCACTGGAAAATAATTTTAATTTTATAACATTTATTATGAAACATTGATGCAATGACTGAAAATGTTATAATTGTAATACAGGCTTACAATCAGCAGTTTTTGTCATCTGGTTCCAATAATGCTTAATATCACAAAAGTAATGCTTTAAGATTTTGTACAACATTAAAACGACATTTAAACTGTGCATTAGATCTAATATTTAGGATCTTTGGTGTCTCTAACAACTATTCATTAATATTTAGATGTTGATATCTTCTTCATGTTTAGACTTTAATGTACAACATTTATTTGTAAACATTTTTGGTTAAAAATCAATGCATCCCAAGAGATGTATGTGTGCAATCTTACAAACAGAAACCAAAAGATGAAATGTTATTGCATGTTTATGCCCCATTATAAAATACTGACACTGAGAAATGCATACTATAGAACTTACTTGATCTTTGGTTTTTAATAAAATAGAGTTGCAATCTCTCCTTGAAAGACCTTTCATTGATGTAAAATTCTACCCGTACCCTGCAAAAGACAAAATTAAACATCATGGTAAATTCACACAATCACAGGCACATCAAACAAAAATCAAAATAATGCATAATATATAATAAGATAATATATTCAAAAACTGTCCTGCCATATTAGTGCCAAGTTTGACAGTTAAGCTCACTAATCAAAACCCAATAGTTTCAAACTTGGCTGTTCATTTGGTCAGTTTTAAGGCAAAGAGGAAACTACATTTTGTACACCAGATGGACTTAATATACATGTATAAAGCTCATGTCCAAAGTAGGTGTCAATGGTGTGTTCCCATCAATGTTCTTTTTAGTACAAAAAGAAACACGTTAATGACTGGATTTCAAACTTCTCGTAGCTGAGTATACATCTCACATGTTTCTGGTCAATTTGCAGGACTACACATGTACACAAGATGCATGTTATTATAATTGTCATGCCTTTGTGTCTTCTGTTATCAAGTCATTCATACCCTGTTCAGATCTTGACACACACAGTTTACGTTGATGCTGCACTGGTGTAACCTGCCAAGTTTTCTTGTCTTATTCTTTGCTAATACTATGTACATGTACAGCGTATGACAGGCAAACTTGGTAGCTTGCAAGAAGTCAGTTGTAACTTTACACTGGTGCAGCACCATACGTAACTGTATATGCCTGAACAGTGTATTTAATTGGAAATAATACCACATGGAAGACATTAATGAAGTTCCTGCCTAAAAGGTGTCTATAAGGTGCATTTCCAGTCTACATGTACACCTTTTTATGTTAACAGAACTGTAGTTACTGGATTTCTTATGAACATCCTATCACTTGGTGTGATTTCTTGTTGCAAAGAAAAAAACTCTACTTGGTGCATGTAATTAATCAATTTGTCCTGCCTCAGTCTCCATCACATATTTATTAAGTCAGTGCACAATCAATCAATTAGGAAACTATTAACACCAGGTGGAGTACATTAATACAGATCCTGTCCAAAAGGTGTCTATGAGGTGCCTTTCCAGTGTAAGGAAGAGTCTCTGACTGGATTCTTGTAAATATCCTGTCTAGAAGGTATCCATCTGGAGCACACTAGTGTGTTCTTTTGTATTGGAAATAATCGACACAATTTAGTTAAAAACCTGCCTTGATGCTTCCCTGACATTTACTAACTACCGGTATGTATGCACCTACAAGTGTATGTAAATGTTCACAAAGATGACTTCAAAAGATGGTGCTACCGATGAATGCTATCTATCTAAATTTGTGTCCACTTACTGGATCAAATTTACACTGGGAGAAAATCTAAACCAGATGCAAGTCATAGACATTTTTACTATTAAGCAAAGAATTACTAATTTAAAAGTTATATCATAATAATATAGTTTCAGAGTGCACTTTCACAGAAAATCACTTTCCGTAAATGAGACTTGTAGGTGCTATATAGGATTAATATGTAGGTGTGAAAATGTCTCTCCATTGATAAGATAACACTACTGTGAGCAGCTAGGGACTGAATCCCTTTAAGGTGTTTAATTGATGCAAATGATGTCGCATCCTTTATAGTATTAGGATGTATAATTCATTATTAAAATCCGTTTCGCATATTGTTTATCTTTAAGTTTGAATGGCAAGGAGTGAGAAGAGTATAGAGGTACATGTACATGTAATTATTATAATAATGTAGTCTACAAAATATGCCCCGGGTACATACCAAAGGTAATCCTGTGCATGCTGTAAACAAATATCACTGTGTAAAAATAACTTCTACCAGCAATCTTTTCATTAAATATATGCATATGTATGGAGCCAGTAACCCCATGTGACCTTATTTTTGAAAGTAACTCCTTTTAATCTTCATGATTTATCAGATACAAAGTCATTTTAAGAGCATCACCTCTATTCAAAGGTAGAAATTCCTGTTTGCCATTTTATAGTTAAATATGAAATAATTCAAATTTAGTATTCTTACAGCACCCACTATGTATGATTTTCAATTCTATCTTTCACAATGTGGGGTACATATAGAAAACTGTCTTCTCATTACAGATGATACAAGTACACCCCATTCATATTCCTATCCTTAACAGAATCCAAAACCTAACTTCTTTTTGGCTTGAAAACAAAAATATGTACTACTTTGTACATTTGCACACCATTCAACAATGTATTGAATATGACCAAAAATACTCAGCTTGGTAGATCAAATGACTTACACAGGTTATTAAGCACAAGCAGTTCAAAGTTTGTTTGTTATAACCTGTGCATTATAAAATCAATTAATTGTGTTGTATTGTATTGTATTGTATTGTCAGTCAACAAATGTGCATTCTTGCCAACATTTTGTCTTTTTAGTATTAACACACTCTACAAATTTATGTTGGCTGTTGTTGAATTACAGAAGCTCTCTTTTCAATATACGCAATGAAAATGCTATTTCCTTGAACATTTCAATATTTAATTGAAATGTCTACAGTTCAAGCACAGAGTGTTTACCTGATAAAATGAAGGAAGGGGCAAAATGGGGGACTCTGGACAACAGAAGAATCAAAATTGAGTCAATCCATGCATAAATGATACAGATAAACCGTCATTCACTTCACAAGGACTGCTGAAGGACAAATTCGAACAAATTACATTTTGGGGAAAATTTCATTCACAGGCTCTGATATTACAGTGATGATTAATGATTTAGTCAAACTTAATCTAATTTTCTTTTAGATAAGCATTAAAGTATCCTTTACAATGCTAAAATTTCAATGCACCAACCCTAAGCATGTTGAAATTTTAATACCAATGGGACAAATTTCAATTGTATGTCTTAACCTCATGGCAAATTAAATGGAAATTTCCACATGCTGCTTATGTTCAACTGACTAAATAATTCTGATACGGTTGATTTGGATGAATACATTTTGTATACTCAGCGACATGTATTAAACTTTGTGAAGATTGCATCCACAAAAAGAAATCTCTAACTACATAATAGGCTTTAGGAAAGAAACTCTCCTGGGGATGAAAAAAGCATTAGCGCAAATTAGCATTTACAGGGCAGTTCATACTTTTCAGGTCACTATTTCACATTCCAAATCTTAAATTTACGATAATAGAGTTATAAAATGGTCATAAAATTATATCACTGGTGACACTATTAAACTTAGATACAAGAATGCACACTTTTCAAAATTATCACTAACTAATGTGAAATATTGTTTTTTTTCAATATTTTGATTGAAAAAGAACTGTTCTATTTTTTATTTTTTGATAGCATAATACGAATTTGTGGGAATATGATCATATTCTATGCCTTCAGGTTACTGTTTGCATGTACCTTAGACTCAAAAAAGTACCTTTAAAAAGTCATTTATCCCGTCGGCTGTTGTCGTTTTAAACATGAACATGTCTAAATCACTCACATCACAGGGGGGCAAGGCTTCCACCTCTTCCAGTCAAAATCATTAGCCAGTTACTGGGACAGTTGGTTAATGTGTCTAGTTTGCAATTGTAGTGTGCTTGTTCTCTAGAAGATTGTTTGATTGTTTAGTTAATCAATTGTCTTTGTAAGTGGTTTCGTTGCTTTTATTGCTTGGTGCCAAAGGCATGTTTGGTGGACAATAAAAGTATATCTTATCTTAGCTTATCATATATTATTAATGCATTCAGATTTAAGTCTATGTTAGGATTCAGTACATGTACATATATACTCTGCCTTTGCAGCATTTAGCACTAATAATCTGTTATTATATACATGTTTACATCTGTATGCATATGCACTGTGTTCACAGAATTGGTCAACATCACGATAAGTATATAAACATAGTGTGTGTTGTATAAAAGTAATGAGACTAGAATCAATATTAGACATCAAACACTTAAGTCTCTGAGAAAGAAAGAATGTACAGTATCTTTAAACACAAACATTTACTGGTAACAAATTATGTAGACAATCTATTTTTAAAAAAGCTCAGAATTTTTTTTTAGATTTCTACTACATTAAAAATAAATAATTTTAACTATAATACACAACTTGAGTTAGAAAATAAAATGTTGCTTTAGGAAAGGTATATTGAATGCTTATGGCAAACAGGCATTCCCTATGTGCCAGTTACTAAAGAGTTGTACTAATGAGTCTGACATTCAATTATACAATATTCCCAAGGATTTACGTTATCATGTTATCATCCACGTCTTGGGGTTACTATGGGAACAGCACAGTGATTTCTTAGCTGAAAAAAACAGTTACATGATTCTGAAAATTGCAAACAATTTCGAAGGGCCCATGTAATGCTTAAATTGAGATTATGTAGTTAACGTTTTACGATGAAATGTTTGGTTAAGTTACAAATTGACAACTGTCTGTCTGCATCAGCTTTGAGGATAACTACATTAAATATAGTTAAGAGTTTAGATGAAATGTTCATTCAAAACAAATGGATAAATGTCTGTCTAGTCTACAGATGCTGTGGAGATGCACTTTATAGTTAAAGATTTAGATATAGCTTACAAGTGTTCAAATGGAAACTTATGTGTCTGATGTTATGTTCAATATGAATGTCTATATTCATAGCATTTGAAGCTCTACATGTATAACGGGTTAGATGAAATGTTAGCAATATGCTATTGGAAACTTGTCAGTCTAATTGTAGGCCATATCTAAATTACTTAAACTATTTAGTTTCATTATGCTAGTGATTCTTTATTTATACCAGCAGCCTGTATTTGTGTGTAATATTGCTGTACCTGTACATACATGTAGTTAATGGGATAGATGAAATGCTAGTAATTGTAAATTGAAAACACAGACAGACAAGTTATTACAGTTCACACAAAATTACTATAAACTCATGTGTATGTGCCAGGGATTCTTTACCTACATGTACATGTATGCAAGCAGTTATTCAGGCTGTATTCATATGTTTTGAATAATGGCATGTACATATACTTAATGGGTTAGGTGAAATGTTAGTAATTTCCAATTAGAAATGTTGATCTGCCAAATAAGTCACTGCAGGCCAAAATTGCAATTATCATGTGATTTAAGTTAAATACCAAAAGTCTGCATTTGTATGTTTTGAAGATATAGAAATGTGTTGGTCTCACAGACAAATAATTGCAGGCCAAAATTACTATAAACAGTAGTTTGTTGCTTATGCCAGCTGTCTAGATCTGTATTTTTACGCCTTGAAGATATACACAGTAATAATGGGTTAGATGAAATGTGTCTGTCTGACAGACTAGTAGTTGCAAGCTACATCGAAATTACTATAAACGAAATACATGATTTTCGCCTACACCTGTAGTGTCATTTATTCAACAATTACATGTTTTTACCATGACGGAAAGAACCTGTGTGATGTTGAAACATAAGTATCACATACATGCTAAACCTAGGCAATATCACTTACAAAAAAAGACTACATTGTATTTTTTATTAAGCTAATACTATATATTTGTGAAATAAATGAAAACCAATTCAAATTCAAATATCTAGTATGATTAATTTCAATATAATTCACAATAATCAATTAATGTTGTTGAAATGACATTTATGTGCAGATATTCTTTCATTGATCATTTACAAGAAGATAGTCTGTTGGTAATAATACCACAGTAGGTTTTATAGGAAGAATTTAATTGTTGTCTGAGTTGAATGTTTAAAAGAATCTGAGGAGCCGTAATATTTGCTTTGAGATGTTACAAGAACCGTCGTGCTGTACTCATCAAACAAGTGAAGTATACATGATCTTGTGTGGTCTTTTTCAATTTACAAATTTACACCAAATTCAGATGGATATACAATTGATTATATGTTATTACAATTCTGGTCTTTCCTTTCACAGATATATGCCGCACAAATTTTGATAAAATGTATATTATAACACATTAATACGTGTACTTGGGATTACAAGATATTAGAAAATATTTTAGAAAGGACTTCACAAAGGTCATGTTTTTTGTCATCATCAAAACTGCCACTGTGTATCCTATAATTCTATTCATAAATAAAAAACGTCATCACAAAAATAGTACTTGTTGTGTAACATGATATGAAATTGAACAAAACACTGCAAAAATTGGTATTAAGTCTGGTATTAAATCAATCCACATCAAATACCATCACATCACATCACATCACATCAGGCATACCTGTTTCTGTGAGGCAATGAAGCTTCAGGCCCAAGGATATCCATGTTTCCATTACACCCTGATGATTTCTACGCTACCTACATCATTGTATGCTATCCGTCAACTAAGTGTGTACAGAGTTACAGAACACATCTACATATGTACCATCAAGTGTATTTTTAGCATCAGGGCATTCGTTGATTAATGTATACATGTACACAATTACATATTCATAAAGCAACAGCTTGCATCTCTTGAGTTCTTGTGTTTGTCCCAAGAGGGTTTATCCAATTGGATTCACAGCTTGTTTTAAAGCTTTTAATTGGTGAAAAGAAAACAATAGTTGTCTTGGTAACAGTTTTATACTTAAATGAAATTAACACTTATGCATATACAATGCACAAAACAAACCAAGGTGCTATGAGCATTTTAAGGTTACATATTAAATATTGATGTTTGTCTCCAAATCTATTGATTAATATGACTGCACTACCTTCAGTATGAGATACATCAATGCTGACTAATGATGGCTCATTTCCATAATAGTTGCCATGGCAACTTTCGGTATTATTGCACTTCAACTATGAACATACATACATGCATATGTAATTTGTTTATAGCCAGTACTGTAGACAGACACTATCCTTTATAAAGTAATACATGACTAAGAAAAACATTGTCCACTTAAATTCCTATAATAACATTTGAGTAATGTCTTCTAATTAATCCATTATGGTGATTAAAATGTGGGTGTCATGACATTTCCCTGGGGATATTTTGTAAACAAGAATCAACAAGTGGAGCTTTTTCGTATTTTAGCAAACTTCATTTTTATATTCAGCACTAATTTAATAGTTACATCATATGTACATTGTACGTGTACGATTTACTCTATGTCACTCATTTTTATCTGTCTGTGATACTTTTTTGAAAGCGCTATTTATTTCCATTTTCTCATGCATTTTAATTTCCGTAACTGGACTTTTTGTACGTAATTTCTCTTTCAAAGGTTCATTTGCGCTAAAACTTTCTAAACCTACTTCTGTGTGTTGTTTTATGCACTGACCGATATACGATTTGCTTCTCAAGAAGACCATGAAGAACACTTTCTTTTTGTTTTTAACATATATGTACTAAAGTGGACTTTTTTCTTCGATAGGAGAAAGCTCTGAAAGTAATATGGGATACATTTAAACATACTCTTCAAATAATGACTGATGATGACTAATTTCCATATAGCTGCCTAAGGTTTGAGCTATTTCATGAAAAAGGAACGTACAAAGTCCCTAATAGGGAACTTGGAACCCTGCCATGTTGAATGTTGCATCATGGGAAATGTGATAATAAATACTGATCAATTAGCCTTGTAAACAATAATGTTACATTGTTTGTAACCACAAATAATCAATTCATAGTCACCCTGATCATTGTGGGAGGTTAAATTTTATCGGTAGCTCCAGATTAGGTATTACGATAACCACTGATAATCCCATAGTCCTTTGCGTCTGAGCATGCTCAGTCTGGATTGCAAGTTCCCTATTACATACTTTGCTGTCAATATTGAACATCTGCCAGTAATAGAAATTCTGATTTGAACCTCTTAATGACCCTAATGTTGTAGTGAAATGCCATCATCATTTTTTTTTCAAATAGAGTCTCGGTCAGAAAATACTGGCATGCAACTATGAGATATTTCACTGCAAATATGACCTCTTAGTCCTAATTACATATTTTACTATAAACATTCCCCTATTAAACATCGAATTTAATATGGGTTCTGAACCTCTTGCTTCTTATGAAATATCATTATCTTTCTTTCTAAAGGAAGGATCTTAGTCAGAGAGTACAAGCCTGCAACTTTGAGCTATTTCACTACACAAATCTCATGTATTAAGTCCTAATTGTACATTTTATAGTCAAAGTTCTCTCTCTTACATGTATACACCAGATAGCAAGACTGCAGGGATTCTTTCTAGCCTTAATCTTGTTATTAAAAGAAAATCAGATTTTGAAGTTTTCCAGATAGTGTCCATACCAGATTATTTCTAAATGGCAAACCTTTCAGAGGTATACATGTCTTTCCTGGCCTAAATGCCAAACCTTTCAGAGGCCTCGGGGTACATGTCTTTTCTGGTCTACATAAGTCTTTCAAATGAGTGTTCTGTATTTCAATTTAGTCATTTGGTCTATAACACAAAATGCCGATTCCAATATATGATTACGTAAAACTTCAATCAGTCAATCAAAAGAATTTGTATTGTGCCAAAATCCAATAACTTCATTTATAATTGTCAAATTTTTCATAAATAATAATAATAACAATCGGTTTACAGTTTCTAACTCTAATGATTACTCTGTTTCCAATGACAGGTGTTTATATTTTTACACTAGTTTACAAACCTAGTATAGTCAGTTTACTAACTATTAAGTTGATTGGTTGATTAATTTGCTTAATATATAAGAATATAAAACTTTTGCATTTTTTTATTTATCTGCACTGCCCTCATTGTTGGCTTAATAATTAGTCTTTTCATATGTATAGTTTCACATGTAACTTTTTCTTTCCCAAAAGTAATCAAGACATTAAAGTAAAAGAATTAATTATCAAAACACTACAAATGAAGTGAGCTATGCAGATGGCTATTCACACAGATGTTTAAGAAATTTATTAACCACTGAATAAAATATGACAAGACAGGGGGTTTATAGTTAAAAGGGACAAGATAGTCATAATTTAAGATAGGACTTTAAATATTTATTTCAGCCTATCAATTTCTGACTATATAACATAATAGCGTTGAACAGATAATACTCATTAAGTTTGTGGCGTTAATTTTGCTGAATTTTTAAAAATGATGAATTTTTAAAAATTAATTTGGTAACTCACAAAAATGCTTCTTCAATTTCTGAAACCCTTATTTATGAACGTTCTCAATCATCCATCCTACACCCTTATAAAGTAAGCTATACAACTAAATTCAACAAAATATTATTTTACATGAATAGCTGGCCTAGAATTGTGTGTAATCAAAGACAAATATGTTTGAATGGTAGAATGTTTTCAAATTGTTACTCTGGATTCTTTATTTTGTAAGTAGTTCTGCATCTGCACCTGGCGCTCTCTGGAGAACAGGCACATTATAAATACTCTTTATTATTATTAGAATGACACATTATATAACATGATGAGTTTCACATGGCATCCTGTCCAAAGAGTAAAATTCATAATTCTCATGGAAACCACTAGTCAAAATGAATATATGAATACTAGGTGGAATCATGTCCAAGTCAATTTATGTTAGATGGAATCATGTCCAAGTGAATTTATGTTAGGTGGAACCCTGTCCAGGTGAATTATATCAATGGAACAAGTATAAAATATAGATGAAAGGGCAAGTGAAGATGCCTTTCCTGTCAACCAGCATCCTCACAGTGAATAATATTTAATTCATGTTGACATTGAACACACCATTATATTGTCCTGCCTTCAAGGTTTAATACATTGTTCATGGTGCTTTGAAATAATTTCTTTACGCACTCTTGGATCTTTTACAGTAACATGAAATAAAATTCACTGATACACATGATACATAACCAATCAATATGATTGAAATGTAATTTGTATAATGTCTACAAAAATAACTATTTTTTCTATCATTCTTATATATGCTAAACAATATCATACACACACATTAATGTGCATTGTTGAATAATAAATATGCAAAATGAAAGCAAAAATCCCGAGGACTTGGCTATGGTCTTAATTATCTCAATGTTAAACTCAGCCCAATGATGTGTGCATAGGAATTTTTATGAGGGAAGTATATTTTTTCAAAGAAGCTTGCCCAAGCTGTTAAACAAACTATCAAGATGATGAGCCTGATCACAAGGTTTTATGTTGAGATAGACACTAGAAAGATATAACACACAAACATCACTTACACAGTGTGGACTCTTTATTTAGTTAATGATATAAACATTAACGGCATGAAAGAAACAGTTCAGTTGGCTGCTGACAATGGATTTTGTTTGCACTTCAAGAAGTTATACCTCATGTAATTGTAGTTCTATCTATGCATGCTGTTACTGTTTATATCATTAACTAAAAAAAATGTTGACACTGTGTAAGTGATGTTTTTGTGGTATCTCTATGGTGTCTATCTGAACTCGAAACCTTGTGAATCAGGCTCACTGATCTTAATAGTTCTTCTAATAGCTTGGACATGCTTTTTCGAAAAGAGCTGTAAGTGCATGTTTATGTTGTAAGGATGTACCCAATTTAGGTTCATTAAACATTTCCATACTCGAAGAACAAAGTCCATGCTCTGAACAACTAAGTTTGAAACATGATATATTTTATTCAGATTCAGTACTTTGTGATCACTAATTCTTATAATCAGAACTATAAGTGATTCGATTCAATGTTCAAAATTCACATTTAACCATTTAGAAATAGTCCATCAATTCATTACCTTGTAACGAGATGTTGCATACCTGAGTATATCAGACAGTTAGGGTATAATTTCAATATCAGTCTCTGAAGCCAGTTTGCTCTTCATTAAAAAGTCATGAATCTGAAGACACAAATTACTTACATATCATCACCTGTGACGATTTACTCATCAAATAACATTGTGTTTCGGACTGCATTTTATTGTTGTATTGGCAATTTCCTGTTCTTTGAAATACATATACACAAATTGCAGAAGGAGAATCAGTAACACTCTATTTTAACAACTCAATATTTAAACGTTTGCAAGCAAAACTGAAGACTCCATCCATACCTGTGCAATTGTTCACCAGTCTATTCACATAATACACAGATGAGCTTACATCAATAAATATACTAACTTTGGCAATATTAAATATCAAATATTCTTATGATAAACATTTTTTTTGGACAGACATCTGTGACAACTCACTCACCTACTTCTTATTCTCATTCTTAGAATCAAACCAACTCATAGATACTCAGGCAATTTAACAACTATATAATAACATGTACATCAGTCAGTTCCCCATTTATGGCCAGACAAGAAATCTCTTCTTTATGTCAACACTGCTCAAACAGAAGTTAGAGCCAGGAGTTGATAGAAGATGTTTAAAACTATATGTCAACACAAGAATCTGTGATTACATCTTGTACACTGACAACATTTGTGGTTCATTAATTAGCCCCACCATAGACCCTCCACCAACAGGATCCTCCCCACCAAACCCTGATAACAGGGTATAACAGTGGTTGTTCCATAGCACACTGATTATTTCATGTTTTTGTTAGAAAATTTACTGAAAAATGAAAATTCATTATGTTAGGTATTTTGATGTCATTTTTCAAAACAAATTCCAAGTAAACTTAGTATTTACAACCGGATTGCTTCACATTTGATTATGTATATGTATACATGTACATGTATTTAAAAAATTGTGCAGTTTTCACTTATAACTTTTCAACTTCCTCACTAACCTTAGTCTAGTTCCTGTTGGGAACTAGAAGTAGACTACGGAACTAGACTACACTAACATTAAAGTAGTTCCAAAAGTTGTAAAATTCCTCAGCAGATTACAAGCATACTGGACAGGTGTACTCATTCAAGCAGAGCAAACTATATTGATTTTCAGTATGGTTTAATTGAAACCTAATTCCTGTACTCAAGAAACAAGCTTTTTCCTGTCTCCATTAAATAATCATTCCACTTTGTAAATCAAATTCTAGAGGGGAGGTCACAAACTCTAACATGTTTGCAGCTTTCCATGTATATTGCACATCAATAGTCATCGTCCCAGGGTCTTCTATTCATCTATGAATATTTAATGATTCTTTGGAAATCATTTAAATCTTAGATATATCTATATAATGTGGGAGATATTAGGGGCTGAGAAGTTTATCTGACATGGTTGTTAGAGTGTGCATTTAATGCTGAAGAAAGCAAACATATGGATTCAAGGCAAAATCAGTTAGACATGTGTATAATAAATATTTAGCGATTATCGTAACATTTATGTCACACCTGGCTGAATAATTTACTAAAATGTTGAAATATTCCTAACTTTGAGGTGAGAATACATCATCAATAACATAAATATTTTCCATATTCATGATAAAATTCGCTATAAAAAATTTAATGTTGCAATATTCCTGACTTTGAGGCAAATCGATTTGTCAATTTGGGTTTATGTTATTGCATATCTTTCTGCAACTTATTACCCCTTAGCATGAAGATATATCACTCTTTCATCAAATCTGAACTATGTTCTGAATGCAAATTACGCAACTCCATCTATAAAACGCTTCAAATGACAATCCTACAGGGAATTACTAAATATTTTGAAAAAAAAATGCCATATATGAAATGAATCTTTGGAATCAGAGTAAAATATTAATAGCTACAGACACTAATCTTCTTTTATTTATCTGTATTGCGCTATCCATGATCTTTTAGGGCTTGATTTGAACGACAGAAACATTCCAAGATAAATTTGAAGAAGACCCTTTTGAGACCTCCTGATGAAGATGAAGATGATTTTCAAAAGCTACAAATTCAGTCTTTTTTCATCATCTAAGAATGAATTAAATAGACAAGATGGTATACTTGAAACAAACAAACACGGATTATCCCAGCTACAAAACTTCATCAAGTCAAACACAAATCAACACAACATAACATGGAAAACATTCTCACCTCCCAGAGCTACACTGCCTCTTCACAAAGTCCATACTTTATGGATAAACGTCTCCTGTGGTTATGTGACTGATTGTGATCGGCTGACGGTCTTAACAGAAAATGACTGGCACTACTATTACCTCATGCATTTTTCCAAACACACGAAGCGTAGTCAATACATGCTATCATCAGAAAGTATAACATTTAAATGATCAGGACATGTGAGTAATAGAAAAGGCCCACATCAGTCCAAATACACAATTTTCTCACGGTCAGATTGGTTGTGGGGAGAGGCACTTGGTAGGTTGGACAGACTGTTGGAAATAATTATTCCCTTGATGCACAACTACTTGATTTCTTACTTTTTAGATAGAGTCTCAGAATAAAACATGCAAGTCACAAAGTCTTTGATCTGTTAGGTATAAGATGTCCATCAAGTTGTCTTTTAAGAAATGACCTCAGGATCTTTTGCATACAGAGGTCAGCATCTCTTATGTCAACATTTAGGTAGTATACACACAGAAGTTACAATTTTATTTTATCATGCAGCTGTTTGCCAGTCAATTAACGTTGGCTATTAAAACCAACCATAAACCTTGCTGCTTATGTGCAATTTGCAGCTGCCTCGATTTTTTAGCAAAACAAATTATTTTGCCGACAAAATGAGCCTAAAACCCTTGATTATTGAAAGCACAGCATAAGACAAAATTTTGCACAGATTTCCACAAATTATGTGATTATACAGACATTTTCAGAAGATTTATATCTGACAGCATTATTACTGTAGATATCGGATTCAGAAAGGAACTGATGAAACACTTTAATGTTCCAAATTACTCAGATGGGAGATGAAAATTTATGTATCATACATGAATTGTATATGTGCTCTGCATAATTAAACAAGGTGTTGTGAAGAGAGTGAAGTCTCTGTGGCCCCAGTTGTCGTAATGCTCGGAGAGAGGATTTTTTCTACCTTGAGAAAAGACAGTTCAAAGTTCAATCTATCAATGCATCATGCATTCATCCCAATGCAGTTAAATTGGTTACTATTTCGCTGTCGTAGTCGTGCCAATAGTAGCTGTGCATATTATGACACCTGCAGGTGTTTTTTTCTGTATGAATACTGCACTACTAAACACGTCGCCCAGTGCACATACAAGATTTCTTCCTTGTCTGTGCCCAGTTGTACAGTTTTGGAAAACACGTCGCCTGGTGGTAGTCTTGACTATCCATACCATAGAAATACAATTTACTAGATACTGGTATTAAAATTGAATGGATTACAACCAGATCTGAATTTTTTAGTTATATTTATTTCATACGGTGAATTACACAACCATGTTACAGGAAAAATGAAGATGTCTGGGTGGTTTACTCATGGGACACGATATTTTTTACATACTCAGACAACTCCAAATGCAAAAATAAATTCTAGAGATTCTGCTCACAGGGATGTAGATTGTAGTATAGACAAGTTACCATTTTGATTATCAGTTGGAAAGTACACAATTAAAGTCATTGAAATCATCAAGTCCATGTGCACTATTTTCAACAAAAGCCTGTTTCTACTGCACTGTAAATGAATAGCGATGCTTTATCACTTTTCAATGCAATTGGGTAAAGGATCCTGCTCTGTGTGTGTTATTGTTTCTGGAGTTCTTGTTTAATCTTGAGTTAATTGTCTCTATCTTTGTGACAAAAACATCATATATCCCATGAGTGAAACACCAAACCAATATCATTTCTTCGGTATTCAACTATATTGAAATATGTTTAGTTATCAGATACATTGTAAAATGTTATTTTTGGGTGTACCCATAAATTAGAACTGATATCATTCTTACAGAAAATGAGCATATGTATGCATAAACTTGTCAAAGCTATTGAATGGTTTAATTTATAGCAATTTAAGGGTTATATCAACAAAAATATGATAATAGATTCTGTAGATCAAGAATGTATTTTCTAGTATTAAGATGAAAATAGTCATCATGTGTATTGTCTCAAGTTGGCCATGGCCCTTTAAGTCATGTCTACAGGTACAGGTATGCATGCTGACTTATGTGTGTGCTTATAAGTTTAGAGTAAACTGCATATATTCATGCATTCTCTGAGCCTTTGATGCACTCTTAATGACCTTGTGATCTTATGAACTGGTTAGTTTAATATTTGAGGTAGCATGGTGAGTATGACAAATGAGTCTACGTTGAACTCTATTATATAGGAGATACTCAGGCTTGTAAACTGGATGAGCTTCTGAAATCATAACCTTTTGTTGTGTTCATGCACTCACAAAATGTCACAATTTGAGTACTGATCTTCTGAGCTTGTGCACTTCTATTTGAGATTACATAGTGAAAAATATTTACATGTATGCGTTGAAATCAAATTTGTGTGTTTTGTCTGCACAGTATTAAAGAAAGATTGATGGTCTTACAAAATACAGTCATAGCTTCAATATTTTATTCAAACAGTGAGAATATGATTTACAGAGGTTATAACACACAAACAGATCAAAGTTCTTAGCATTAGATCTTATTACTAAGCTGATGAACATTTTCGGTCCTTTTAGTGAGAAATATTGTTTAATTCAAATATATGTGAAAGAAAGTTAAGGCCAAAAAAAATATATATATATATCTGGTTCTGGTCAGCGTGCGCGTGCCCTGAATACCCACGTGTCGATCCTATTTTTTTTTTTATTATACTTGCTTTCCCGTTCCTTATTTATTCCTGATATCAGGAGAACAAGCAGCTGAAATCTACCCTACATGCCAAGACTGCTTAAATACAATACTGCTTCGAAGAAAAAGGAAGTTTTTCAAGAGGTAAATATGATAGAACAGAGTATGTAAAGTGTCAAAAAAATGTGTATTTACTAATTTGCAAAAAAAAAAAAAAAAATTAGGAAAAAAAAAAAAATTCACGTCATCGGACCACTTTAGACAGTTTACCCTGACCAGAACCAGATATATATATATTTTTTGGCCTAAGGGTATTCAATTCTAAAATGTTGATTTTACAAAAGCCAGAAATTTGGGACTTCACACTTGGGACTTCACACTTCAGACCTCGGACTTCTGGAGCTCAGATGCATACTGGGATTGAGGTTGTATTGGCTGAAGTCTGAAGTCCCTTCCCAGCTTTCGTATCATGTGGGCTGTGTATAATCTTTTTTCTTAATATATTTAGTGATCTGAGAGCAAATTTCTGTGTAACGGCTAGCTTCAATTCATATTCAAAGATGTTGATTTGAGTACATGCCATAATACATGTAGTCTTCAATATTTCAATTCTTCAAATACATGTAGTGTCCATGTAGTTAGCTTGTATGCCACTGCAATGCAAAGTCGGCTGGGTTTGATTATAATTATTTCTCATGTCTGTACTGGCAAGAAGGGTGATGTTCAGTCTCACCCTCACCCAGTTTCTTCCTGCTGTTATACATTAGGGAACTTGGGTGCTGCATTAAATGGTGACCATTTTTGAATTTCTGAATTTACTTATTAATATGTTCAATTCAAATTTGAGTCTGGGAGAGTCAACAGCATTCAACTCGTTTTCTACAAAGTTGATTTTGGCTATTGGATGTGCTTATCTGTTAATATTTTAATATCAAATGGGGAAACGATAAGGAGACGTTTCTTTTTAACATTTTCAATGTAAGATAGTCGACTATTCAATTCATACACTAAGATATTGATAAGGGCTGTGCGTTTATCTTTTTAATTCACAGGATGGGGAAATAAATTTTGTACAGTTTTTAAACTTTCGTGTAAAAGAGTTGACATTCATTTCATGTTCTCTATTGGAGATCACATGGTGCTATTGTGTGTTGAATTTAAAACTGCTATTTATGTAAAAATTAATTCATTTTCTGAAATTCAAGTCAAATATCAGCCAGTACTGATGTATAAAGAAATATGTGAGAAATATGTTTAATTCAAATTTGTGTGCAAAAGAGCCAGCGGTATTCAAGTCATATTCTTAGATGTTGACTTGACTTTAATATTTTATCACATGGTGAGTGAAAGCGTGTATTGAATTCAAAATATTGTGCTAATACGATAAAAAAAAATAATTTTCTGAAATTGTTGAAATTTGCATGTCGAACATTTTGCTGTCCAAAAACATAATTATGCAATCATCTTATTATAGCATTTTAGATTGCACATCAAGAAATAAGTATTGGATGATGTGTTTGATATAAACATCATTTGATTTCCTTTATCGAATTTTGGTTCATTTACTGCAGTAACTTGTAGTAACATCTCCACACAATATAATAATGCACTCATCTTTCATAATCGAGATTGATTTTTCCTTGATTTTTTAATGCTCTATTTAGGGTTAGATATTTAGGAATCTATATTACGCATGGGTAAATACTTGTGGTTATTATATCAATTTGTAACATCCGACAAAGATCACATTAAAAATAAATATCACTTCATATGAACATGTGTGCAGTTCTGAAATTTACTTTACAAGTCAAATGTTGGCTTGGCAGAATCTTGAACAATGTTGATCTGCCTATCACAAACATTGGGGATCTGCCATTTGCGAGAACGTGTCTGTGCAATGCTTGCGAGACCACTTGACCTCAGTCTACGTGCATTTTCGCTGTCAAGACTCAAGCGAATGTTCTTCGCATTACTCATGACACATTAGGTGGCTTTCTTCCAGTTATATCAATTATATACAATATATATATTCACAATAATGTAGGAAACTTTGAACTTCACAAAACTACAGCATACAATATTGAGTCATTAAACTGCAACAACAGATGCATACTGGGTAATTTCTCAGACAATTTCAAGATGGTGGTTACAATTTCTATACACATCTTTGTTCCGACATCGCAATTTGTGTTTTTTGAACAAATTTCTTCATTTTTGTTAAAATTCAATTTATATATCATATTATGAATAAAAAAAAACATTCAAAGGTTTTACTCAGAGAAATCCTGTGTAGATGTAGATACGTTACATGTATGTAGTATTTGAAAATTTACCTGCTGGAATTTGGGGGCGACACCCGATATAAGGATGTGTGAAGAGTGATGCGTGAAAACCTGTGTTATTTAACAATTTTGTCATTACGTCTCTGATATAATCAATTCCTCTTCAAAGACTGATTGATGCAAATTATCTTTATCACAAGAATCAATGAAACCATCCGTAAATTAGTACATTCATGTACGTCATCAACACAACAATGCATTTACTGGGTACTTAGACTTCGTGATATATCAATGGTTGCTAAGAAACAGACCTGATTTGCAATCTTCCCAGACATCTTGATTTTAATAGACACAAATGAGGATAATTAATACAATGTACAGAATGACTATATAAGTTCAAACCCGAAAATGCACGCAATATAGCTACCAGCTATTTAAGCTAGCTGATGAGAATTGTCTTCCCAGGAGACAAATTTAAAACATTACCAGGTAACCATATATCTTAACATTCATTGATTAATGATCATTATCGTTTTGCCGTACCTGAATTCTGTCACAGCAGAAATTACTAAACAGTGATTGGTATTTATACACCTGTTTATAAGATGATATAAGATGATTTACATTTATAGTAGGGTTGATTATTAATGCATCTACTTTTTAGCTCTAAAAGGAAATGCTGAGCCTTGAACAGATGCCGCCCAGTAATTTGAGCAAAAATTGTTGTACAACAATTTAGTTTGGATGATTATTAATATTAGTTATAAAACGTTATTACGACTTTAAGGTCCTTGTGGCAGAAAGGTTAAATGCCACATTTTTGCCTGAACAAATTTGCAATACTGCAGTTTAAGAGCACAGAGGGTGCCATTTAATCATGGAAGCAAAGTGTGACCTGACTGTAATTGATTTTATAGACTGGCAAAGTAGGTTTTATGTGTTTTTTTGTGAAATTTCTGTGATTATTTTAAAACAAACATTAGAATACAAGAGAAAACTGTCTGGATAGAGATGGTGGTTAGGTGGGTCACAGGTAGGGTAAAGGTTTGGTAAATGTGGGTAAATTGGACTTTTCGTGTAGTGGCATGCGTAATATAGAGTTTGCTGAAATTTTCATACTTGGTGACATTACAGCAGTCTGACTTAGCTTAATTTATTCATAATATGCAATTTATAAATAGATGAATAATCAAATTAGCATAAATACCAGTGGTGCATTTACCACTGACAATTTGTCTATCGTAGGAGGGCAGTTGGGCATACATGTATGTCATCAAATTAGATCTTGGCAAACAATGTGTTAAGACTTTTATTTAATCTCTGCTCTATAAAAATTACAGAATTTGAAAATAACCCAAAATTCCATATTTTGCAATTCTATCCATTTTAGATTGACCTCGCAACTTGATTTGCTTTTATAAGCTACACCATTATACAATAATAAAGGAAAGATTTGATCAAGACATCAAATGTCAGATCTTTAAACCCCTTAAAGCTTGACACCCTGTTTTTAGGGTGTAACTACGTAGAGTTACAGAAACTAAGTCCTTTGCTAAATCTAGTATGGCATCCAAATACCTTCGTGGATTATAAATTCTTTACCTGGTTCAACTCAATGATTGAAAACTAAACGGATTTTGCTTCGACAATTAATCAGTGCAGGGGTACAGATGTTCTCATCCCTTCCTGAGAATGAAGAAGCACCATAATATTGAGTCATTTTCAAGCCTGGTTTCCCACCAAATAGGATTAAATTCGATCAAATTTACTAAGTATGTAAAGTGTACAAACCTTCCCTATATGTATTGCTTTGTATTGTACAGCCCTAGCATGTGTCACTCTGAAAGCCTACTTACTTTTTACAACTCTAAATTTTACACTTTCTTTTGTAGGTAGTCATTGTAATATAAGACCTGACAGCAATACGGTCATTTCATAATCTTTACATTTCTCCCCAAATTGATTGAATTTTAGAACTATATGTTAATTTTACAGACTGCATTATCCTGTTTAATAGCCAGCATTATAAGATTTTGGCAAAACAGCCATTTTAAATAGAAGCCTAAATACCCAGACAAAATTGACTGATCGCTAGCACTGCAATCTAACACCGATTTTATGAGATAAGCTTTCCCATCAAAATTGATTGAATTTTCCATAAATTAAGGCTTTCTTCATCAAGTTGGTTATTAACCATTGCACTTTGCAACACCTTGGCAGTACATATACAAATGTACAGTCATAATTTTCAAGCCTACATTGTCAACAAAGAATTGATTGAATTAATTATAATTATCTGCAACTTATAGATTTCCCCCTTTCTATTCTAAGCATGTAAGACTTTTCGCAAAACAATCATACAATGTATACTAGGTCCTACTATAGTTCCCCACTAAAATTGATTGGAGAGTTCATTTTCCGAATTCTTTCCTTCCTCTCTGCAAGCTTTATAAGTTCTATGTAAGCAAAACGGTGCATTGCCATCTGTACATGTACTTGAAAGATTGAGAGCTAACCAATCAATAACTATAATGGATAAAACTCGTTGCATTGCCTAGCACATCGTTATCACGGCTCTCAGAAATTGACGAGATCAATACAGCTGATAATTTAACAAAATAACAGGACACTCAACTCAGAGCCTGAAACCATCATGAATCTGTAATGGAAATTTCAGACATATTTCCTTGTAATGCATAATTTTGTCAGATTTTGAAATTGATATCCTGTGGCAATATGTGATTTTACATTATGTTATCAATACGTTATGTTATTATTACATGATATACAATCATTATTTATACAATTTTGAAGGTGATTTCAATAGATAAACAAGGTAAATTTCATTGTCTATATTCTTGCTTTTAGAAGCCATTAACTGTATATGTGTACATTGCTGAGTACAGAAAACAATCATCAATAACGATTGCATTGCAACATTACATTATTAACGTAAAGTTGCATGTAAAACATGCCTTTGGGACTTCATTGCAATTTCTCTGAAATTCAAAGTTATTCAAATCTTTCAAACCTTTGGCATACATTTGTATAAAGGTGTGTTTGTGGTTATTTTGAAATAATTATGACAATTTTGAACTCACTATTTTGTTTTCAAGGAAATTGACAATCTGTCATTTTCAAGAGTTGGTACATATAAGATTCTAAAATGCCATAATATATCATTTTAATCTCTGTTTTAAAAATTGACACTGTGACCCATGATTATTTTCTTGATTTTGACTGAGAACGGGTGTGGGTTTTGTTGTTTAATACATGATTAATCAAAGTACAACTTCAGGCTACAACTACATGTACATGAACACTATAAATGTTATTTGTATAATTTGTTCACTCCAGCCTTAAATTGAACATGGCTGAGAAGCCCTCAGAATTGTATTCCATGATATGAAGTAATATCCTTGTTTCCATATTGGATATAATATCTCATTTTTTGAAGTGAAATTTCCAACAATTTTTTTGATCATTTTCAAGAAAGCAATTTCCAAAGAGTGCTCTGGGGTTTCATACAGGAACGGCAGGTACATATATGTTTCACAGGGAATGTTTTTTTAATCTATTTTGTAATGCATCGTATCTGATTTGGATCACGGTTCACTTGGTTTTAAAAAGGTAAAATTTCCATTCCCATTTGAAGGACATAACATCCACACAAAGGACATTTTGTCAAATCTGTAACTTCTCTTAAGGTAGAATATGCCCACGGGACCAAATTCCTAGAAATTGATCATATCTCTCCACACTTAAATGAGATTATTCCTTCATATTGATTCTAACTTACCTTAATTTTGATATCATTTCAATTTCTATTTTGAAACGGGCAACTCCTGATCTTTATTTTCTTTCAAGCACTTATTTTTGAAACCAGTATATAAAATGAAAATTGTTTATCAACAACTTACAAACAAATATAAACAAAGGGTAATATATCCTTGTTGTTTATTAAAATAGGATCATAATGAATTATTTAGACTTCAGGCTCAATATGCTTGCAATTTGGTTTATTTGAAGGTAAAAAGCACTTTATAAATAGGAGTCATGAATATCTGTGTTTGGCTATTCCATATGCACATCTCCTGACTACCATGAGAAATTGCATGTTAAGGCAAGAAGCCAACCTGAACAATGAAGGAGGAAAAATTCAACTTGATTTTTCTCAGTAATCGTGTAAATACAAGTGATTATGAAATTAGGAAATAACTCTCCATGATCCATATTTTACAAAATTAATGACTTGTGTCTTTATTTCCTTAAGTAGTGTACCTCTTAAGGGAACATTTTCTGTTGTTTTCACAAAGAGGTGTAGCAGTTGTATGAGTCTGATGATGAGACAATTAGTGTTACAGTAGCTCTAATCAATTGCCTCTTTAGAGATTTAAATGGCAACATACCAAAATGGCTCTAGGTTGAGTTTGTTTTTTTGCTTGTTGAAACAGTTACACATGAAATTATACTACCGTTTTCATTTTTCAGCATTCACTGGCTCTGCTTGACCCAACCACACAGAAAACAATAAGTAACTGCACATGCTACACTTTATAAAAATAGGAACAAAAGCCATTCATGTTGTGGAATCGATTCTGATTTTGTTCATTATGGATTCCTTGAGCATAATCTATATAAACTATAGATTATCATACAGACTATCTGATGCACAGATCAATGAATGCAGTAAATTATTCAAATCTACATCAATATTCCCAACAATACATCGTTACGGGTTTATGATTTTATCAAATATTCAGAATAAGAGCAATCTTTATATCATGATTTGTGAAATATATTACATGAAATGGGGTTACTTCTGATCAATTCAATCTTACGCATAAATCACACATATCAATAATTTATCTATACTGCAAATGTTCACTCTGAAACCATTTCGAAAGATTTAGTTTTTCACTATAGGAAGTAGTCTAAATAGAAAATGGCAGTACATTTCATGCAATTAGAGAAACACTCAAATTTGGTAACTAGGATAGAAGTGCACTTCATGTCTTCCAACTTGACATTCACATAAACATTGTCATACAGATTAGTTTATGGTTACTGTTACTCATTCACTACCCATCAGTATGGTCACATGGACTGCAGTCAAATTCATCACTTTGATAATAATTTTGAACAATTTATTCTTTCTCCATAGTCAATATAGCACGACATTTGAAATAAAATATGTTATCTTTTTATAAAAACATAATTATGTAGTTAAAATGTTTTTTACTGACTATAAGGTAGAATAAATTCAATAAATGAGATGTTTCATCAATGAAACTCATACGGTAATTCCTTCACACAAATCTAGGGTATAGTCAAATATGAGAAAAATTTCCATTTGTGTGTAATCTCCCGCGTGTACAGAAAACCTGGCACCCTACAGTGAGATGTGTGATGTACAAATTTGAAATAACAAGGTAAATCATCTCAGCATGAAAGCTGCAAAATTCTTCTTGCTTTTTGTATTCGAATCAAACTTCTTGAAAAATCCAACTGGTGCGTACGTGCATGCATGACACTAGTCATTAATTTAAGATATTTTCATAATCTTCCTACTTTTCAAAGTTCTGATTTTACACTTTTTGCAAAAACCAAATATGTTAAATTCTCATACATTTCAACAACTAATACACACTCCCTCCAAAACTGAAGATGAAGTTACAACTAGACAATAACTAGTTCTTTAATTAGAAATTCCATTACGCAAAGCAATAAGACTTTCTAATCACATTTTGATATAAACTAAAGATAGAATTACAAAATTAATCTCATCATTATTTTTTTCATAACTGTCACGATATCCAATACATTGTATATATTGATTAACTCGGACTGAAGCTGATTATGGACTTGCTCAGCTGTCTATTTCTTCAAATTGTGTGCCAAGAAACTACTATATATGAAATTTCAACATTTATAGTCATGCTTTAAGATTTATGAGCCGTCGTAACCAAATAATATAAAAAATGAATATGCCTTGCTGGAACTAATATGGAATATTAATGATGTTCTTACAATTTGCTGATACTGTGTAATCAGAGTGGGTATGTAGTCACACTGTTCAAATACCTGCAGGGTTTAACAGCGTTCATATTACCAAATTCTCTTTTTTTTGCTTAAAGGTATATCTCTGATTAGGTTTTAGGTGTGAACAACAGTTGTCTGACAAAGCTACAGAAAAAAGTGGTCCAGAACAAAAGAATAATCCAATGTAATCCTTATGGCTGAAGTGATATATTACGGCACTGAATCATTGGCCTTTAAAGGTGGAAATCAGATTGGGATTACAATTTAATACAGTTGCATGGCGGAGATATGAAGTTTGTCAGAAACAAAAAGAATAATTATGTCTATTCCTTATAACTCCATTTACAAATGTATTAGTAAAACATTTGACAGGACCAAAGATTGAACTATTGGCCTTTTAAAATACAAAATCTACTAATTTTATTATTGTTATTTCTTACTGCTAACTTTAATGGGTTCAAAATTTATGAAAATGTTGAATACAATCGGATAAGATAAGTTGACCTTGTAAAAAAATATTTTTCGTTCATCACATGATAGGTTAATTTGCATATATTGTGCATTTCAATGTCCATAAAATAACTGTACAGCACATATAATATATAATATGATGAAACAATTCCACTATTGCAAACATCCCTTTCAAATGAAAGCCTCAATGGGTTTGTGGTAATGAACTTGGAAGCAACAAAATGATATCTCAAAATATGATATACTATTATAATATTAATGACTTTGTAAATTGAATATGAAGAGATATGTTATTGGGGTACGAGCTTCAAGTTTAAATACACCTTTGGGTGTAGTTTTTGCTACATATTTTAATAGGTATGCTCAGTATTGTACTTACTGAAGCAAAGGTTATCATCACTTGCAATTGACTGAACCCAAACCTGGTATTAAGATAAAAGTCATAAACAATCCGATGTCGGAATTTATCATACGTTACGCATCAAAAAATGTTCAGGAGATCCCTACCATGGAATAAACTGTTCTAACAATGTCAGTAGACAATCATAATGTTATAGATGCAATGTATCAACATTAACATTATACTCACAATACTGGAACGTGATTTTATTTACCAGTAAAAATACCTTATAAACTCAGCTTGTGCCGCTGTAAACCTGCACGAGCTGCAACTGAACCATTTATTTGAATCTGTTTTGTTAGATATAATGCCTAACTCATAATATTATACACCCAGAACAATAATGTATTAAATCACGTGTGGGTAAAAATATTCATGTAGCAGTACACCTAGTATGGTGCAATATATCTAATCAAATTGATTTTTGTGTTCTGCACCCAAAATCCAGCGCCCCCAGTTAATACCTATTACTATATACCATGTCTAATTATTGGTGTTCTAAAGTGGCCATATGGATGAGGATAGGACATCTATTTTTAATTTACAAAGCAATTTTATCATGGCGTCCTACTTGAAAAATCAATGTGAAACAACATAGACCAAGTGTGTGTTTGTAAACTCAATACATTACAAAAAGCTAAATGATATGTAAAAAGTTTGTTGTTGTACAATAAGAAAGATTTTACATGTTTATTAATCTATCTTTGGATGTGTGTTTGAAAAAATATCAAATTTAGTGCAGCTTTAAAAAGTCAGAAGGAGAGATTAGAATTACGGCTAAAATTTTGAAGAATCATTGGTACATGTGTGGAATATGATCAAATAAAGGTCAGCTGTATGCAAAACAGCAGAACGGAATTCTTTTTACTGTACACTGTATTAAAGTTACATACTCTGTATATTGCATATTCCATTAGGAGCTAAAACCTCTTATGCTTTTCTGAAAAATACATGCGAGACACTTAAATACAAGAACAAAAATCCATATGGATTAATAATCTAGAGGCTATGAAACATCTGGAAGAAAAAAGATAAAAAATATATATTTCTGAAGGCGTAAGGTTTTTGTCGAAATATTCATCACATTTACAAAATGTGGTATCCCTGGATGTTAAACTTTCTTGTTTATGCCTTAGTTACTCGTTTATTTTAGCACCAAACATTTATTGCAGAAAAATCCAATAAAGAAATGTAGTTTTCTTAACAGATGCAATAAAGATTCTATTCTAATCTTAGTCAGGCTTATTTTATGGCTGTTCTACAACGCCAGGGTAATGTGATACTTTAATGGGCTGAGAGAATAATGGTGACAACATGCTGACAAAATATTACTCATAGTTAACATTCAGTAGCAACACTATGTGTGTGTGAGAGAGAGTAGCATATGTGATTCATCAAATAACACATCATCGTCTTGCAACCTTCCAAAAACTAATGTTAGAAATTTCATTCTGAAAATCAGCACTTTCATGTTGAAATTATAAATGACTGTTTACGATATATGAAAACAGATTTGTGAAGACTTTGTCAATGGAGATACACAATCAGTGTCCATCATAAGAAAGATATAGTTTCAGTACATCTTTACACTGTAATATGGGAGCACTATTAGAATGTTAGATTTCAGCTAAAGAGATACTTACGGCACAACCGATGTCTTACGAAATGCATAATCATCTGCTGTACTGACTCGTTTTTTAGGTTTACCCATCTTGCTGTAATTGTGCCCGATCAAAAGTTCAGAACATATCACACAAACAATAGTCCAACATTCCACTTGGCATTGTAAACGTAATCAATACCACCATTACCGTCATTGCCTTTGAAAGTGGTATATACACAAATTCTAACGTTGTGGCTAGATGCAATGATCCTCATCACATTCCAATATCTATCACATCTAATGCACAGTAAATGTACACCCAGCCCTTCAACAGATGCAATTGAAATAGCAACTATAAGACCCCATCTGGGCAGCGTTACTTAAAGCAGGACACATTCTTTGATCATGGTAACACATGTAGTAATCCCAGGGTAACTCCTCAGAAGCTACACTACTATGCAATGATGATGAAACGTTGCAAAGTCCACTCGCACGATGGATCCACGTATACAGGAAGCAATCCACAAGATCTTGAAAGTTTGACTCGCAAGAAAATTACAACAGTTACCATGTGATGTGGAAACGATATCCAAGATAAGGGTTAGGATAGACGATAGATACCGATCTCCCACATGGTAGCATTACCATATGAGATTAAAGATCAATATGTCATAAATATTCATGAACATCAATACTTCACTTGTATTACCATGGTGATAATTTACAGCTGCAAGATGTTATTCAAGTTGCCATGGTGACGCATCACATAAGTATATGATTCATTCCAAATTTTATGCTTGAAATACACGTAGACTGATTGATAATCAAAATGGTAACCACCTAGCTGGGATATTTTTTTTACAAAACAGGTTATACGACTTTTTAAAATTCAAATTTCACATTTAACTACTTCTTCAATGCACACATTGCACATCTCTTCATCAGTTTCAGAACAGTTTCTTCTAAACATTCAATTTTTTACACACTAACTCAAAATGACAGTAATTGCCACACAGTATTGACAAAGCATGGAAGAAGTTAAAATTTGTTTTCATAACTGCCCAAAGGTAGTAAATATTCATTGAACCAGAAAACTGATAAGAGAGAAATGTCTCTCTAGGCAAATAAACAAACAAGTCGAGTAGAGCTGATTGCCATTAAAGCCATTATTTATGGTCATATAAATAGTTTCTACAAAATGTAGTGTATACAAATGTATTTACACACACACATTTACGTAGTTTCATTTGAACTTTGAATATATATTGATTTTGGATTGTGTCTACTGAGGTAGCTCAGCAAATTCTGAGTGAGACATCTTCGCATAAATATATATGAGTTTGTAAATGCAACAACCCAGAACAAACTTCTTGACCTCATTTTGAGAAATTTGAATTTAATTGCTAAATTTCAAAAGTGCCACAAATTCAACGTTAATGAACCTCATCGTTGTAAAGCAATATCTTATTCTGTATTTTACTTCTATTTAAATATGTTAGTTTACTTGCAAAAGAAACATGCTATGTAACATTTAAAAAATAGATTTGAAAAACAAGAAAATAAAAAGTAGTGGAGGATGAACGATCCTAATTTTCAATCCCTCAGAAATAAGAAATATTTTCTTTCTGTTTTCTTCAGCAAATAAAACATCATATTTTTTTAAAAATTCTTTTTACTGGACAGGTTCAGATCAATGTATACTATTTATATTACGACTAAAAATATTATGAAAAAGCCTTCTTCAAATCTTTTCTTTTTTCATGTCATACTACTTTCATCACAGTGTAAAATATATATTAATTATGCGTTTTTTGTGTGACACAGGGCAGAGACTTACTATAACAAATATGCATTCAGTCCGTACCATCTTTTATTTTAAATTGAAATGTTTTGAGACCGATTTGAAAATATCATTTTTTTCTCTCTACTGTATTACTTTTCAGATTTACCTAGCAAAAGATAAAGGTTTTTCTGGGGAAATTTGAAGATAAGGAATTCATCCAATGCCTTTAAAGTAAGTCCCTAGTTTCTAGAAAGTAAAGCTAGCTGCAGGTAAAACAATCCATCAGCTTTCTCTGACAGTATTCAAGACAAACACTTGTACAATGTACCTGGATGCTTAATATGATAATGGCTTTGCTTGAGAAATTCTCTGGGCAATTAGATTACAGTAAAGGATGAAAGGACAGCTGTTTGTGTCATCACGTGTGAAGTAGTAAACTGACCCCTTAACACCTCAGACATAGAAAATCCATTACAATCAATTCTTTGTGGGCATTCGTTTCTGTTTAAATGGAAACTCATCAAGTCCGTCAGACATCAATACAGACTGTCGCTTTGAATGAGAAACTGCAAAGTGGAATACTTTCTTTCTAGGAAACCTTTTTGTGCAAATTTTGACTGACAACGCAATGATTAGTTTCAAGTAATTTATTCCATCAGAAAGAAACCTTGCCAGTATTCCGATATTACCGGAAGGCAGTCATGGAAGGATTCTAAAGATTGCCGGAAATTTAGCACAGACATGAAGTAATTCAGATATTTTTTCATATTTTACCTTTATATTCCTCAATGCTCATTGTGCCAAGTAAATGTTACAACACAATTACATTTAAGCTCCATCTTAGTGTTTTGATTGCTTTGTGCGTCATTCTATATATTGATACTTTCTTAAAATCATATTTTCTTAATCATAAGTATTTTTATCATTTCAATTGCCTGGAAAAATCATTGAACCTTTCACAAGTTGTCAGTTGCTATTATCCTTATATGTGCATCTATGCAAACCTGTGAAGTCAGGTGCAAATGATGATAAATTCTGGGCTCTCTGCAGTTTACGATTAAATAATAATAAAAATAATCTTTTATTTACACTAGATAGTTCATTAAGTATATAAACACCTATCTCCCAAGAAGTCCAGTGAGGGCTATCCGTCATGGGTTCGGTGTTAGTGCAAAAGAAAACTGGAGTACCTGGGGAAAACCAGAGCTGTTCGGTAGAGTCAAACTGAACAACAGTCAACCTTTATTAAAATTTAAATGAATGAATTTTATTATCCACATAGTGTACATTACAGGAAATAAAAAGGAAATTTTGAGAAAATTAAACAATAAAATGTGAATTAAAAATTGCTATAGAATTGGTATGATTAGTCTCATCACTCAAGATTTTACTTTTTTGCATTGTAATCAAAACTTGAAAACTGCTTTTAATCTTTCATTAAAAAAATTATTTTACAAATTCACATTTTCTCAACATTCAATGTCTTCTTATAAGTTAAGCACTTGGAAGAGATTTTCTAATCTTCACGCACGTCTTAATCTCACCTATTTAATGAGCCGTACCACTGATATGATAATGAGCTTATTACTACATGTATGTAAGAGTCACACACCACTTGATTTTCCACCAAGATGGATACATGTGTAGCTGTAAGTTATGTTGGTATTTTTTGTGTTCTGTTGCTTCTGGATGTCCCAAGGTAAAACAATACTCTAAAGTCTTATCAAACGTGTTATGGTTATTTTCAAATCTGTTAATTTAGTAGGTGTCATACATTTGACAGGTTATCATCGATAGCTTCTTCTTTATTTTTTATTTATTTTTATTTATTTCGCTCTGGATGTGCCAAGGGGGAGAAATAATACTCTAAACTCTATCAAAAGTGTAGCGCCACCAAAGTCAAGTTATTGATCCCATTTCTTTTGAAGTGAAATGTATACAGTATGACACTGAGGGCACTATACTAAGGCAGACTACAACTTCAAGAAAAGTACAGAACAAGCAACACATTTACTATCAGTGTACAAGACAGATTCTTTTCTTAACCAAATGTATTGCATATATAAATTGTGTGAATAAATAACACTTTCCTCACCAAAAATACATTTTTGAAAAGGGCCATCTTTAGATGGAAAACTGTTAAAGCTGCTGAAATAGTCGTGTCAATGATGAAAAAATCTACATGAAGTCAACCCTATGTATATGCATGTAAAATATAAGGCACTCTGAGAGAGGAGGTACACATGAAAAGCTGATAATCAGAAATAGAACGATGAAAGTGGGTCTCCTAAAGAAATGGAGTCATTGAACAATACTTGAGCACCATAAAAATTATAATCATACATCATACCTTCTGAAAATGAAACATACCTGTAGAGGGCGCTCTAATGAAAATTTATACAAATACATTATACATGCATCGCGCATCGGACAGAGCCAATCAAGGTATGTTGTATAGATGCAAGGAAAATAATGTTGTTTTCAAGTACTCAAATACTGACTAAAATCTGAACCACATTATTTACTTGAGTGCCCACTTTTAGAGAGAAACTGAATCTACATTGATGTTTTGAAGGAGAAAAAATATGAATCATACAATTTGAACTTTTCTTGAAGAGGTATGGCCAGCTGTATAAATAAATAAAATAATGTTAAGTAACGGCTGTTTATATATCAAACAACAACATAATATAATTTAATAGACAAACACTTACGGTCACTTATCATTTTGTAAAAATATAAGACATAAAATGCAACCTGAAACCACTTGCGTTACAGCGACCCATCTTTCCTTGCCTGAATACTGCCATCAAGAGTCAGAAAGAGTACTCTACATGCCAAAAAATAATGAATGATAATATCGAGTAACTTAGGGAGTCGTGAACTAATTTGATTGTAGAAACTGATATATCAGCTTGGGATTTCATAACAATAAAACTGTGAATCCCTTAAAGTGAAGGAACTGACAGGAAATAAGATTTATTTTCTCACATAATGATAATGATGGTAATCACAGGGGAAATTCATGTTTTGTAACATTTAGATTTTCTAGATATAAACCTTATGCAGGTGAGTCAGGTGAGAGATACACACGCACAGGTTCCATGATAATTAAAGAAAGGCAACATTTTTTATAATTTTACACATAACACAAATAATTGTTCGGTGTCGGTTACCTGACCCCACCTAGCTTTTCACTGCCGGCCCAAAATTTGTTATTAAATATTAAATATTATAATATATAAGATTAAATATTTTATATTACATTATGTAATTTCGCACTTGTATAATGACTATGTTCATTTTTAATACCATCGTGATATTAAAAAGTTAGATATCCTCCTTAAATCACACCACTGACTTTTACATCGTCCTTATTAATCCAATTAACACTCAATGTTTATTGCATAACAACATGCCATAGCAAGCATGGTAAAGCATACAAAAATAACATACAGAAATAATTTAAGTGAATACAATACAACGAACACCTACAACTTGTGGTTTCCGTTAAAAAGACAATCTGATGCACTACTGACACATGTAGCAATTCTTGTGATGCACCAAAATTGAGTTTTCCCCTCATCTCTTTCTATAGTACAATGTATTGGGGGACTCACAAGAAACACTAATTTTTATCATTTTTGCAAAAAAAACCCACAATTTTTGTTTTTTGTTAGAGAACATCTGAACACCTGTATACATGTGCCATTAGTGTTTTAGCTTTAGGTTTTCAACACCAGAGGGTTTAGGGGCTCTAAACCTTTACAGATTTCTGTACGTTAATTTTCCATTATCTTTCAATGATAGTTTTTGTGGGAAACCCAAGGAAAATACCTGGGAAACCCTGGAAGATAGCATATCATTGCAACTGAAAAGTGTTTGTGGCCACATTACCTCTACATTTGTATCTTGTAAATGAGGATTTATAATCTACATACATGTATGTGACTGTACCATGACACAGATGTGTACACCATATATAAAACTATAAGCCTTTAAGGGCATTCTTTACCATTGAAATTTGACATAACATGATTAACATAATTTTATAAGCAATGGGTAAAACAAGATGGATGAATTGTGTCTACCTGATGTAGATGTACGTATCAATTAAGAGAATTACATGTAGATGTAATCGTCATGGTTTTACCATCTGATGCTACCCAAAAACAACATTAGTTTAAATAGCTTGACATGGTAAGACAGTGAGATGTCCCTGGGTTTATAGAGTTTATGTGAATTGAAAAATTCATGCTCATACAATCCTATGTGAATTAAAACTGCTAGGTACATTGATGAACTGTTTAATACAATTCTATGTGAATTAATTGTTATTATTTTCACAATTCTATGTGAATTAATTGCTATATTGTTATATTATTTTCACAATTCTATGTGAATTAATTTCTATTGTTATATTATTTTCACAACTATGTGAATTAATTTCTACATTATTATTTTCACACCATTCTATGTGAATTAATTGCTACATTAGTGAATTGTTTTCACATAATTGCACATGTATCTGTGAATTGTTGAATCAATGAACACTGAATTACGACACCATATGTCACTGTCTATATTTTCATGTGAATCTGTGTGAATTACTATGCCATTCTACAAATCTATGTGAGGTTACCTTAATAACATTCCACTGTTTTAACAACCTGCTATATCTGTGTGAATTTGCAACAATGCTGCTGTTTTCAACCGATTCTCACTATTGTCAGACAATTCACCGGAATGAATTATACATCTACATCTATAAACAATCCTGACATGGTTTTGCCAGTCAATAAATTACCACATTAATGTACATCTACTTCTTTCATGAGAATGCATGCAAACTGATAAATCCATCACACAATTTATATGTAAGTAGTGTATCCATGATGAACATCATTATGCTTTATTGCAAAACCATTATTTAGTGAATCCCAGGACATGAGAACATTGCCTAGAAAGATATTAAATACATGAAGACAAGATGACAGTGATACATTATCTCTGTACCATCTCGTTTAGGATTAAACTCTGATCATAAAATGCTAAGAAATGCCATTATCACTGACGCCATCTTTAACATTTCATGACCACCTTGAAGTCCAAGATGTTTTTTGAAATTCAATCCACACTCAAAATTGAGTTCCTTATATATCACCACTGACACCATCATAGATTTTAGGAGAATGTGGCATAATTACTAACATGTTGATCTTTTAATACTAACATGCACGGCACATAATACCATGATACAGAGTTATTCCGGTCATAAATTATTCAATAATGTCAATCTACAATGTCATCCATAGCCTCAGGTTAACAGTGCACATGAGCAGCGTACATGCAGTATACCTATACATCGCTGGCATTTCCTTAGGATGAGCATCATGCAAAAATTCTTTCCTTTTAAAAATTCTTTCCTGTATATACTATTAACAAAATACAATCCTGTATACGGGCAACCTTGGGGGGGGGGGGGGGGGGGGGGGGGAGTTGTACACTTCATTAAATAGCACCATACAAATTGTACATGTTAACGGTAGGATACACGTATGTCTGAATCAGCACTGCAACCTTAGCTGAACAAAAAGGTCAATTTCTATGTTATATTAGAACATATTACAGTAACAAGATCATTCATTTGTGAATTTATTAGTACGTAATTATTATACTTTCAAAGAAAGAAGAAGTTTACAATATATCATGTACTTTAAGTTTATAGTAGTGTCTTTCAACAATTCTGTATAGAGACATAGTGGCTTTAAGATGATAAATCTGTTATATCAAAACTAAGCTAAGTTACTGTTTTCAACTGAATACATATATTTTAATCACATGGTTCTGTCACAAATCAGCAAATCAGTTCTTTATTAATTCGATGAAGCATTTACAACCTCAGATCATTGACTGGCACATTATTCAGCTTTCTAAATTTAAACTTAAGAAAGTAAAAATCTGAATACAAGTTCTCCTGTCACATTTCTCTAACCTGCATGTATTTAGTAACGGCAAAAGGAGTGTTCATTTCACAACTTGAAAGAAACATGACACAGCCAACAGGCTTAAAACTTCCACAACTTATCAATGTTTTTATGACCCTACAAACATGCCGTAGATTATGTCCATATTAAAAGTAGGAAATCAATTCCTGTATAATTGACAAACAAGCAAGGTGGCTTTCCTGCTTTTTAAGAGCTTGCTGGACATATAAACCTGTCTCAGCTCATGATCATTTTATCTATCGGAATTGTTTATAAATACATGTACATAGACAATTAGAACTTTTTAAGAGTTTGCACACTATAACCTTTAACTTTGTCATGTCACTTTGCACTTCATGATCTTTTTATCTGTAAGATTGATCCTGTCCAGACTCCATTGACAATCAGAGACAATTAATTCTTTATATGGCATTATCTTCGTCACCTTTTCACTCCTCAAAATGACAGTATAATCCTGCTTCCTGTTAAAATTTTATGTCATTGCCCTTCTCATCATAATGAAATTGCTCTTTCCCTTACCTCATAACGGAATAATACCCCAAAATGGAATATCGTTAATTATCTACACTGACAATGAAAATGATGATGAAATGTTCATAGACAGACATGTGTCATATCATTTTCATACTTTTTCAGACCAGTATAATGTAATCTAATCTCAGAAATCTACTTTTTAAAATAGAAAAAAAATTTACCATCATCTTCAAAATACTTAATTGTCTGCATTGACAATATAAATGATTAAGTGAAATGTTTGTAACATAGATATACATATTACCTTCATTCACATATTTTGTGAGACAAATATAAAGTAATTTAATCTCTTTTTGATTTAGAAAAAATTACTTTGTTGTTGCCGTAATGTCTGCATTTACAATGTTGATGATTATCAAGAAATATTCACAAGTATTGTAATACCATTTTTTATACTTTGTCAGACAAATAACTATATCAATTGCACAAATCTGCTCAAATTTATCTTGTCATCTCATTAATGCATAATTGTCTGCATTGACAATTAAGATGTTTAAATTCAAATTACCAAAAGAAATGAGTTTCAAGATACATGTTTTCATCTTTGTGATAATTATCTGTAACCAAAATTACTGATAATGAAGATGATACCGCCGATAATGATCACTGTGACTAAAATAGAATAGTCACTCTTCATTTTTTTCTACTTTATATGTTTTCGAATACATGATCCCCAAGTTTCATGTCTTATTGTTTTTCAAAAAATATGACATCATTTTGATATTGAAATATTACACAATTTATCTCAGATTCTTTTTAAGTGATTATTATGATATGGAAATTAATCTTCATCAATCTTCAACAACATAATGACCACACAAAATAAAAAGTATAACCATGATTGATGCGACTTCACTTGTATCAATGAGATACAATGTCGTTAACGAGAATGTCAATCGACCGACACAGGTGCACTTCAATCTTACATATAAATTTTGAACTCTCCCCTAAATTGAACAATGTCAGAGTTAATATGTCACAGAAGCACAGCCACACAAACACGGCCAGCTATGATTATAAAACATACATATTACATTAGACTTGCAGTACTTTATCAAGTTATTAGAGAGGTTTAGATACACGTTAGAACGTGTACGCCTACGGGAGCATTACCATAATGCAGACGTACACATAATGACGAGCACAAAGTTGTGTTTAGTTACGCACTCTGAACACAAACGTGGAAAAAATTGGAATGTTAATGTGCACGTTGACATCTCTTGTCCAGAAGGCCAAACACATGACTTTGTGTTCTAAATTTATCCGTATTTTTGCCATTTTTCCTGCAACTACCCAAACCAAAAAGTGAACAATTAATTTAAGGTTATGCTTCCAAACTTTGATAAAAAAAATACAACAAATACTAGAAGGAAAATGATAAACACTTAACACATATTTACAGTTACACGTAGACTGCCATTTGACGTAGCATCGTCTGATACAGAACGCGTGGGTTGCTTCAAAGGGCGTGACTATGACGCTACACGCATATATTATAAACACACGTATATACGTGCATCTAAACCTCTCTATTTTTTTGAACCCCTAACCTTTTTACTATTGAATGAACTTAGTGCAGTCAATAATAAGAAAGAGTGTACAATACATGTAACAAATTTGTGGAAATATGGACTAAAAATGATATACACTGACTTTAACATATACATGTATAGTACTGGTTAGCATAGAAAATAATCCATGGAGTATTTTGTTAGCCACTGTCTGAGTACAGGACTATGGACAACTGTTAATTTGTTCTTGTCTAAATTTATCTACGTACAATTTACTATATTTCTAACTAATTGTACGACAACTTTTCCGTTTGATGGCAAGTCAGAAGAAACCCACAACAATTATTACTAATAATAGTCAACTATTTGCATAATTTAATATCTCATGAAAATTTGTGCATGTTTAATTATTTTTTGATTATGAGTAGTTTTCTTCATTTGTAGAGATGAATTAAACACATGTAATTAAACATAGAAAGAAAAGGTTATTTGCATATATGATATTACCTAGCTAATGTTGTTATTTGACTATATAAAGTACTCCCCAAGCACTACATGATACACAAGGTTTATTTCTAGAAATAAATATAATTTGCTTCTTCACTGTTTGGCTCTGCAGTTGTCTTCACTGAAGCAGCTATTAATGTAGGGAATGTTATTTTTGTGTTTTCCCTCAGATCTGCAGACTGCATGGGCTGGACAAAGACAAAAAATGATTGCCATGGGGGTATTTAAGTGCTGACCAGAAACATTCTACTTTTTTTTTTGGTCTTTGCTATTTGTAAGGATTTCAAGAATGTCAACTGAAGACTATGAACAATTTTATGGGCTCCCTATTGCATAGTTATAAAGTGTTTTTATGTGCAATAAAAAGAAAGTGCTGATTTTAGTCATTTGATGTTCTATGCCTGCAATGCTGATCAGGTCATTTTTGAAGATGCTAATGGTTGCACGACACAATAAGTCATTTACTTTAATTTCCTCGTAATGTAAAAAGGAAAAACTTCATCATTATGTGTCTGTGTACATTTGAATTTTTACAGCATTGTTCAATTTGAATCTAGTTTCTTTGAAAAAGTCTGTTCACGTGTGAAACTACATGTGGATGGGAATTAAAACTACTTTCCTGTTGAATTACATATTACAGTCTTCACAACACACTGAAGGTTGAAATTATGTACAATGTAGGAAATAAACAATAAATGATCATTGCCAAATTGGAAATGAGAAATGGGAAAAGCTGCTTAACGCCATCTTGTATAAGGGGAGTACTGCCACATCAGATGTGACTATACATGTACACATAATTCTGATCACTGAAGGTAACCCTCAGAATGCAACATTAGTATAATGCACTACCATGACACATGTAAACATAGCAATGGCACCCGAAGCATGCAAGTTTCCATCGTTACACATTGCCATTATTTTCTTGTAACTATTAACTTTTTATGACATGTTCTATTTTCTGAAACTGTTCTTCCAT